>NW_026696435.1:0-117825 GCF_030435755.1 Ochotona princeps
GGGTTTCACATGCCACCAACTCCACATTCACAGACAACTTCAGCGCCAATGCCGTTTTCAGATAGCCCTCAATGCAAAGGCTCTAGACGCAAATATTGGTGTGAGAGCTAATTCAATCAAGGAAACACTGCATGTTGGTGAAGGGCATATTGAAGAAGAAGCAGCCGAGTGGTTCTTGTGGGAGAACAACTCCATTTGGCTCACTAACTTCACACACCATCAGGCTTCCAAGCAGCTCTCAAGGAAACTCACTTTTCACACTCTATGCTTAATGCCCTTTGAGTGCATTATCTAGCAATGAACCTGGTAGAGCATCACACACAAACCAATGCTCCACATGCGGGTTTCACATGCCACCAACTCCACATTCACAGACAACTTCAGCGCCAGAGCCTTTTTCAGATAGCCCTCAATGCAAAGGCTCTAGACGCAAATATTGGTGTGAGAGCTAATTCAATCAAGGAAACACTGCATGTTGGTGAAGCGCATATTGAAGAAGAAGCAGCCGAGTGTTCTTGTGGGAGAACAACTCCATTTGGCTCACTAACTTCACACACCATCAGGCTTCTAAGCAGCTCTCAAGGAAACTCACTTTTCACACTCTATGCTTAATGCCCTTTGAGTGCATTATCTAGCAATGAACCTGATAGAGAATCACACACAAACCAATGCTCCACATGCGGGTTTCACATGCCAAAAACTCCACATTCACAGACAACTTCAGCGCCAGAGCCGTTTTCAGATAGCCCTCAATGCAAAGGCTCTAGACGCAAATATTGGTGTGAGAGCTAATTCAATCAAGGAAACACTGCATGTTGGTGAAGGGCATATTGAAGAAGAAGCAGCCGAGTGGTTCTTGTGGGAGAACAACTCCATTTGGCTCACTAACTTCACACACCATCAGGCTTCCAAGCAGCTCTCAAGGAAACTCACTTTTCACACTCTATGCTTAATGCCCTTTGAGTGCCTAGGACTGAAAGAAGCTTGGTCAGCCTCGCACACAAACCAATGCTCCACATGCGGGATTCACATGCCACCAACTCCACATTCACAGACAACTTCAGCGCTAAAGCCGTTTTCAGATAGCCCTCAACGCAAAGGCTCTAGACGCAAATATTGGTGTGAGAGCTAATTCATTCAAGGAAACACTGCATGTTGGTGAAGGGCATATTGAAGAAGAAGCAGCCGAGTGATTCTTGTGGGAGAACAACTCCATTTGGCTCACTAACTTCACACACCATCAGGCTTCCAAGCAGCTCTCACGGAAACTCACTTTTCACACTCTAGGCTTAATGCCCTTTGAGTGCATTATCTAGCAATGAACCTGGTAGAGCATCACACACAAACCAATGCTCCACATGCGGGTTTCACATGCCACCAACTCCACATTCACAGACAACTTCAGCGCCAGAGCTTTTTTCAGATAGCCCTCAATGCAAAGGCTCTAGACGCAAATATTGGTGTGAGAGCTAATTCAATCAAGGAAACACTGCATGTTGGTGAAGGGCATATTGAAGAAGAAGCAGCCGAGTGATTCTTGTGGGAGAACAACTCCATTTGGCTCACTAACTTCACACACCATCAGGCTTCCAAGCAGCTCTCACGGAAACTCACTTTTCACAATCTAGGCTTAATGCCCTTTGAGTGCATTATCTAGCAATGAACCTGGTAGAGCATCACACACAAACCAATGCTCCACATGCGGGTTTCACATGCCACCAACTCCACATTCACAGACAACTTCAGCGCCAATGCCGTTTTCAGATAGCCCTCAATGCCAAAGGCTCTAGACGCAAATATTGGTGTGAGAGACTAATTCAATCAAGGGAAACACTGCATGTTGGTGAAGGGCATATTGAAGAAGAAGCAGCCGAGTGGTTCTTGTGGGAGAACAACTCCATTTGGCTCACTAACTTCGCACACCATCAGGCTTCCAAGCAGCTCTCACGGAAACTCACTTTTCACACTCTATGCTTAATGCCCTTTGAGTGCATTATCTAGCAATGAACCTGGTAGAGCATCACACACAAACCAATGCTCCACATGCGGTTTTCACATGCCAAAAACTCCACATTCACAGACAACTTCAGCGCCAAAGCCGTTTTCAGATAGCCCTCAACGCAAAGGCTCTAGACGCAAATATTGGTGTGAGAGCTAATTCAATCAAGGAAACACTGCATGTTGGTGAAGCGCATATTGAAGAAGAAGCAGCCGAGTGATTCTTGTGGGAGAACAACTCCATTTGGCTCACTAACTTCACACACCATCAGGCTTCCAAGCAGCTCTCAAGGGAACTCACTTTTCACACTCTATGCTTAATGCCCTTTGAGTGCATTATCTAGGAATGAACCTGGTAGAGCATCACACACAAACCAATGCTCCACATCGGGTATCACATGCCACCAACTCCACATTCACAGACAACTTCAGCGCCAAAGCCGTTTTCAGATAGCCCTCAACGCAAAGGCTCTAGACGCAAATATTGGTGTGAGAGCTAATTCAATCAAGGAAACACTGCATGTTGGTGAAGCGCATATTGAAGAAGAAGCAGCCGAGTGATTCTTGTGGGAGAACAACTCCATTTGGCTCACTAACTTCACACACCATCAGGCTTCCAAGCAGCTCTCAAGGGAACTCACTTTTCACACTCTATGCTTAATGCCCTTTGAGTGCATTATCTAGGAATGAACCTGGTAGAGCATCACACACAAACCAATGCTCCACATCGGGTATCACATGCCACCAACTCCACATTCACAGACAACTTCAGCGCCAAAGCCGTTTTCAGATAGCCCTCAATGCAAAGGCTCTAGATGCAAATATTGGTGTGAGAGCTAATTCAATCAAGGAAAAAACTGCATGTTGGTGAAGGGCATATTGAAGAAGAAGCAGCCGAGTTGTTCTTGTGGGAGAACAACTCCATTTGGCTCACTAACTTCACACACCATCAGGCTTCCAAGCAGCTCTCAAGGAAACTCACTTTTCACACTCTATGCTTAATGCCCTTTGAGAGCCTACGACTGAAAGAAGCTTGGTCAGAATCGCACACAAACCAATGCTCCACATGCGGGATTCACATGCCACCAACTCCACATTCACAGACAACTTCAGCGCCAATGCCGTTTTCAGATAGCCCTCAATGCAAAGGCCCTAGACGCAAATATTGGTGTGAGAGCTAATTCAATCAAGGAAACACTGCATGTTGGTGAAGGGCATATTGAAGAAGAAGCAGCCGAGTGGTTCTTGTGGGAGAACAACTCCATTTGGCTCACTAACTTCGCACACCATCAGGCTTCCAAGCAGCTCTCAAGGAAACTCACTTTTCACACTCTATGCTTAATGGCCTTTGAGTGCATTATCTAGGAATGAACCTGGTAGAGCATCACACACAAACCAATGCTCCACATGCGGGTTTCACATGCCACCAACTCCACATTCACAGACAACTTCAGTGCTAAAGCCGTTTTCAGATAGCCCTCAATGCAAAGGCTCTAGACGCAAATATTGGTGTGAGAGCTAATTCAATCAAGGAAACACTGCATGTTGGTGAAGGGCATATTGAAGAAGAAGCAGCCGAGTGGTTCTTGTGGGAGAACAACTCCATTTGACTCACTAACTTCACACACCATCAGGCTTCCAAGCAGCTCTCAAGGAAATTCACTTTTCACACTCTATGCTTAATGCCCTTTGAGTGCATTATCTAGCAATGAACCTGGTAGAGCATCACACACAAACCAATGCTCCACATGCGGGTTTCACATGCCACCAACTCCACATTCACAGACAACTTCAGCGCCAAAGCCGTTTTCAGATAGCCCTCAATGCAAAGGCTCTAGATGCAAATATTGGTGTGAGAGCTAATTCAATCAAGGAAAAAACTGCATGTTGGTGAAGGGCATATTGAAGAAGAAGCAGCCGAGTTGTTCTTGTGGGAGAACAACTCCATTTGGCTCACTAACTTCACACACCATCAAGCTTCCAAGCAGCTCTCAAGGAAACTCACTTTTCGCACTCTATGCTTAATGCCCTTTGAGTGCATTATCTAGGAATGAACCTGGTAGAGCATCACACACAAACCAATGCTCCACATCGGGTATCACATGCCACCAACTCCACATTCACAGACAACTTCAGCGCCAATGCCGTTTTCAGATAGCCCTCAATGCAAAGTCTCTAGATGCAAATATTGGTGTGAGAGCTAATTCAATCAAGGAAACACTGCATGTTGGTGAAGGGCATATTGAAGAAGAAGCAGCCGAGTTGTTCTTGTGGGAGAACAACTCCATTTGGCTCACTAACTTCACACACCATCAGGCTTCCAAGCAGCTCTCAAGGGAAACTCACTTTTCACACTCTATGCTTAATGGCCTTTGAGTGCATTATCTAGGAATGAACCTGGTAGAGCATCACACACAAACCAATGCTCCACATGCGGGTTTCACATGCCACCAACTCCACATTCACAGACAACTTCAGCGCTAAAGCCGTTTTCAGATAGCCCTCAATGCAAAGGCTCTAGACGCAAATATTGGTGTGAGAGCTAATTCAATCAAGGAAACACTGCATGTTGGTGAAGGGCATATTGAAGAAGAAGCAGCCGAGTGGTTCTTGTGGGAGAACAACTCCATTTGGCTCACTAACTTCACACACCATCAGGCTTCCAAGCAGCTCTCAAGGAAACTCACTTTTCACACTCTATGCTTAATGCCCTTTGAGTGCATTATCTAGCAATGAACCTGGTAGAGCATCACACACAAACCAATGCTCCACATGCGGGTTTCACAATGCCAAAAACTCCACATTCACAGACAACTTCAGCGCCAATGCCGTTTTCAGATAGCCCTCAACGCAAAGGCTCTAGACGCAAATATTGGTGTGAGAGCTAATTCATTCAAGGAAACACTGCATGTTGGGGAAGGGCATATTGAAGAAGAAGCAGCCGAGTGGTTCTTGTGGGAGAACAACTCCATTTGGCTCACTAACTTCACACACCATCAGGCTTCCAAGCAGCTCTCACGGGAACTCACTTTTCACACTCTATGCTTAATGCCCTTTGAGTGCATTATCTAGCAATGAACCTGGTAGAGCATCACACACAAACCAATGCTCCACATGCGGGTTTCACATGCCACCAACTCCACATTCACAGACAACTTCAGCGCTAGAGCTTTTTTCAGATAGCCCTCAATGCAAAGGCTCTAGACGCAAATATTGGTGTGAGAGCTAATTCAATCAAGGAAACACTGCATGTTGGTGAAGGGCATATTGAAGAAGAAGCAGCCGAGTGATTCTTGTGGGAGAACAACTCCATTTGGCTCACTAACTTCACACACCATCAGGCTTCCAAGCAGCTCTCACGGAAACTCACTTTTCACACTCTAGGCTTAATGCCCCTTTGAGTGCATTATCTAGCAATGAACCTGGTAGAGCATCACACACAAACCAATGCTCTACATGCGGGTTTCACATGCCACCAACTCCACATTCACAGACAACTTCAGCGCTAAAGCCGTTTTCAGATAGCCCTCAATGCAAAGGCTCTAGACGCAAATATTGGTGTGAGAGCTAATTCAATCAAGGAAACACTGCATGTTGGTGAAGGGCATATTGAAGAAGAAGCAGCCGAGTGTTCTTGTGGAGAACAACTCCATTTGGCTCACTAACTTCGCACACCATCAGGCTTCCAAGCAGCTCTCAAGGAAACTCACTTTTCACACTCTATGCTTAATGCCCTTTGAGTGCATTATCTAGCAATGAACCTGGTAGAGCATCACACACAAACCAATGCTCCACATGCGGGTTTCACATGCTACCAACTCCACATTCACCAGACAACTTCAGCGCTAAAGCCGTTTTCAGATAGCCCTCAATGCAAAGGCTCTAGACGCAAATATTGGTGTGAGAGCTAATTCAATCAAGGAAACACTGCATGTTGGTGAAGGGCATATTGAAGAAGAAGCAGCCGAGTGGTTCTTGTGGGAGAACAACTCCATTTGACTCACTAACTTCACACACCATCAGGCTTCCAAGCAGCTCTCAAGGAAACTCACTTTTCACACTCTATGCTTAATGCCCTTTGAGTGCATTATCTAGCAATGAACCTGGTAGAGCATCACACACAAACCAATGCTCTACATGCGGGTTTCACATGCCACCAACTCCACATTCACAGACAACTTCAGCGCTAAAGCCGTTTTCAGATAGCCCTCAATGCAAAGGCTCTAGACGCAAATATTGGTGTGAGAGCTAATTCAATCAAGGAAACACTGCATGTTGGTGAAGGGCATATTGAAGAAGAAGCAGCCGAGTGGTTCTTGTGGGAGAACAACTCCATTTGGCTCACTAACTTCGCACACCATCAGGCTTCCAAGCAGCTCTCAAGGAAACTCACTTTTCACACTCTATGCTTAATGCCCTTTGAGTGCATTATCTAGCAATGAACCTGGTAGAGCATCACACACAAACCAATGCTCCACATGCGGGTTTCACATGCTACCAACTCCACATTCACAGACAACTTCAGCGCTAAAGCCGTTTTCAGATAGCCCTCAATGCAAAGGCTCTAGACGCAAATATTGGTGTGAGAGCTAATTCAATCAAGGAAACACTGCATGTTGGTGAAGGGCATATTGAAGAAGAAGCAGCCGAGTGGTTCTTGTGGGAGAACAACTCCATTTGACTCACTAACTTCACACACCATCAGGCTTCCAAGCAGCTCTCACGGAAACTCACTTTTCACACTCTATGCCTTAATGCCCTTTGAGTGCATTATCTAGCAATGAACCTGGTAGAGCATCACACACAAACCAATGCTCCACATGCGGGTTTCACATGCCACCAACTCCCACATTCACAGACAACTTCAGCGCCAATGCCGTTTTCAGATAGCCCTCAACGCAAAGGCTCTAGACGCAAATATTGGTGTGAGAGCTAATTCATTCAAGGAAACACTGCATGTTGGTGAAGGGCATATTGAAGAAGAAGCAGCCGAGTGATTCTTGTGGGAGAACAACTCCATTTGGCTCACTAACTTCACACACCATCAGGCTTCCAAGCAGCTCTCACGGAAACTCACTTTTCACACTCTATGCTTAATGCCCTTTGAGTGCATTATCTAGCAATGAACCTGGTAGAGCATCACACACAAACCAATGCTCCACATGCGGGTTTCACATGCTACCAACTCCACATTCACAGACAACTTCAGTGCTAAAGCCGTTTTCAGATAGCCCTCAATGCAAAGGCTCTAGACGCAAATATTGGTGTGAGAGCTAATTCAATCAAGGAAACACTGCATGTTGGTGAAGGGCATATTGAAGAAGAAGCAGCCGAGTGGTTCTTGTGGGAGAACAACTCCATTTGACTCACTAACTTCACACACCATCAGGCTTCCAAGCAGCTCTCAAGGAAACTCACTTTTCACACTCTATGCTTAATGCCCTTTGAGTGCATTATCTAGCAATGAACCTGGTAGAGCATCACACACAAACCAATGCTCTACATGCGGGTTTCACATGCCACCAACTCCACATTCACAGACAACTTCAGCGCTAAAGCCGTTTTCAGATAGCCCTCAATGCAAAGGCTCTAGACGCAAATATTGGTGTGAGAGCTAATTCAATCAAGGAAACACTGCATGTTGGTGAAGGGCATATTGAAGAAGAAGCAGCCGAGTGGTTCTTGTGGGAGAACAACTCCATTTGACTCACTAACTTCACACACCATCAGGCTTCCAAGCAGCTCTCAAGGAAACTCACTTTTCACACTCTATGCTTAATGCCCTTTGAGTGCATTATCTAGCAATGAACCTGGTAGAGCATCACACACAAACCAATGCTCCACATGCGGGTTTCACATGCCACCAACTCCACATTCACAGACAACTTCAGCGCCAATGCCGTTTTCAGATAGCCCTCAACGCAAAGGCTCTAGACGCAAATATTGGTGTGAGAGCTAATTCAATCAAGGAAACACTGCATGTTGGTGAAGGGCATATTGAAGAAGAAGCAAGCCGAGTGATTCTTGTGGAGAACAACTCCATTTGGCTCACTAACTTCACACACCATCAGGCTTCCAAGCAGCTCTCACGGAAACTCACTTTTCACACTCTATGCTTAATGCCCTTTGAGTTGCATTATCTAGCAATGAACCTGGTAGAGCATCACACACAAACCAATGCTCCACATGCGGGTTTCACATGCCACCAACTCCACATTCACAGACAACTTCAGCGCCAATGCCGTTTTCAGATAGCCCTCAACGCAAAGGCTCTAGACGCAAATATTGGTGTGAGAGCTAATTCATTCAAGGAAACACTGCATGTTGGTGAAGGGCATATTGAAGAAGAAGCAGCCGAGTGATTCTTGTGGGAGAACAACTCCATTTGGCTCACTAACTTCACACACCATCAGGCTTCCAAGCAGCTCTCACGGAAACTCACTTTTCACACTCTATGCTTAATGCCCTTTGAGTGCATTATCTAGCAATGAACCTGGTAGAGCATCACACACAAACCAATGCTCCACATGCGGGTTTCACATGCCACCAACTCCACATTCACAGACAACTTCAGCGCTAGAGCTTTTTTCAGATAGCCCTCAATGCAAAGGCTCTAGACGCAAATATTGGTGTGAGAGCTAATTCAATCAAGGAAACACTGCATGTTGGTGAAGGGCATATTGAAGAAGAAGCAGCCGAGTGGTTCTTGTGGAGAACAACTCCATTTGGCTCACTAACTTCACACACCATCAGGCTTCCAAGCAGCTCTCACGGAAACTCACTTTTCACACTCTAGGCTTAATGCCCTTTGAGTGCATTATCTAGCAATGAACCTGGTAGAGCATCACACACAAACCAATGCTCCACATGCGGGTTTCACATGCCACCAACTCCACATTCACAGACAACTTCAGCGCTAAAGCCGTTTTCAGATAGCCCTCAATGCAAAGGCTCTAGACGCAAATATTGGTGTGAGAGCTAATTCAATCAAGGAAACACTGCATGTTGGTGAAGGGCATATTGAAGAAGAAGCAGCCGAGTGGTTCTTGTGGGAGAACAACTCCATTTGGCTCACTAACTTCACACACCATCAGGCTTCCAAGCAGCTCTCAAGGAAACTCACTTTTCACACTCTATGCTTAATGCCCTTTGAGTGCATTATCTAGCAATGAACCTGGTAGAGCATCACACACAAACCAATGCTCCACATGCGGGTTTCACATGCCAAAACTCCACATTCACAGACAACTTCAGCGCCAATGCCGTTTTCAGATAGCCCTCAACGCAAAGGCTCTAGACGCAAATATTGGTGTGAGAGCTAATTCATTCAAGTAAACACTGCATGTTGGTGAAGGGCATATTGAAGAAGAAGCAGCCGAGTGATTCTTGTGGGAGAACAACTCCATTTGGCTCACTAACTTCACACACCATCAGGCTTCCAAGCAGCTCTCAAGGAAACTCACTTTTCACACTCTATGCTTAATGCCCTTTGAGTGCATTATCTAGCAATGAACCTGGTAGAGCATCACACACAAACCAATGCTCCACATGCGGGGTTTCACATGCCACCAACTCCACATTCACAGACAACTTCAGCGCTAAAGCCGTTTTCAGATAGCCCTCAATGCAAAGGCTCTAGACGCAAATATTGGTGTGAGAGCTAATTCAATCAAGGAAACACTGCATGTTGTGAAGGGCATATTGAAGAAGAAGCAGCCGAGTGGTTCTTGTGGGAGAACAACTCCATTTGGCTCACTAACTTCGCACACCATCAGGCTTCCAAGCAGCTCTCACGGAAACTCACTTTTCACACTCTATGCTTAATGCCCTTTGAGTGCATTATCTAGCAATGAACCTGGTAGAGCATCACACACAAACCAATGCTCCACATGCGGTTTTCACATGCCAAAAACTCCACATTCACAGACAACTTCAGCGCCAAAGCCGTTTTCAGATAGCCCTCAACGCAAAGGCTCTAGACGGCAAATATTGGTGTGAGAGCTAATTCAATCAAGGAAACACTGCATGTTGGTGAAGCGCATATTGAAGAAGAAGCAGCCGAGTGATTCTTGTGGGAGAACAACTCCATTTGGCTCACTAACTTCACACACCATCAGGCTTCCAAGCAGCTCTCAAGGGAAACTCACTTTTCACACTATATGCTTAATGCCCTTTGAGTGCAATTATCTAGGAATGAACCTGGTAGAGCATCACACACAAACCAATGCTCCACATGCGGGTTTCACATGCCACCAACTCCACATTCACAGACAACTTCAGCGCAAAAGCCATTTTCAGATAGCCCTCAATGCAAAGGCTCTAGATGCAAATATTGGTGTGAGAGCTAATTCAATCAAGGAAAAAACTGCATGTTGGTGAAGGGGCATATTGAAGAAGAAGCAGCCGAGTTGTTCTTGTGGGAGAACAACTCCATTTGGCTCACTAACTTCACACACCATCAGGCTTCCAAGCAGCTCTCAAGGAAACTCACTTTTCACACTCTATGCTTAATGCCCTTTGAGTGCATTATCTAGGAATGAACCTGGTAGAGCATCACACACAAACCAATGCTCCACATCGGGTATCACATGCCACCAACTCCACATTCACAGACAACTTCAGCGCCAAAGCCGTTTTCAGATAGCCCTCAATGCAAAGGCTCTAGATGCAAATATTGGTGTGAGAGCTAATTCAATCAAGGAAAAAACTGCATGTTGGTGAAGGGCATATTGAAGAAGAAGCAGCCGAGTGGTTCTTGTGGAGAACAACTCCATTTGGCTCACTAACTTCACACACCATCAGGCTTCCAAGCAGCTCTCAAGGAAACTCACTTTTCACACTCTATGCTTAATGCCCTTTGAGTGCCTACGACTGAAAGAAGCTTGGTCAGAATCGCACACAAACCAATGCTCCACATGCGGGATTCACATGCCACCAACTCCACATTCACAGACAACTTCAGCGCCAATGCCGTTTTCAGATAGCCCTCAATGCAAAGGCCCTAGACGCAAATATTGGTGTGAGAGCTAATTCAATCAAGGAAACACTGCATGTTGGTGAAGGGCATATTGAAGAAGAAGCAGCCGAGTGGTTCTTGTGGGGAGAACAACTCCATTTGGCTCACTAACTTCACACACCATCAGGCTTCCAAGCAGCTCTCAAGGAAACTCACTTTTCACACTCTATGCTTAATGGCCTTTGAGTGCATTATCTAGGAATGAACCTGGTAGAGCATCACACACAAACCAATGCTCCACATGCGGGTTTCACATGCCACCAACTCCACATTCACAGACAACTTCAGCGCTAAAGCCGTTTTCAGATAGCCCTCAATGCAAAGGCTCTAGACGCAAATATTGGTGTGAGAGCTAATTCAATCAAGGAAACACTGCATGTTGGTGAAGGGCATATTGAAGAAGAAGCAGCCGAGTGGTTCTTGTGGGAGAACAACTCCATTTGGCTCACTAACTTCACACACCATCAGGCTTCCAAGCAGCTCTCAAGGAAACTCACTTTTCACACTCTATGCTTAATGCCCTTTGAGTGCATTATCTAGCAATGAACCTGGTAGAGCATCACACACAAACCAATGCTCCACATGCGGGTTTCACATGCCAAAAACTCCACATTCACAGACAACTTCAGCGCCAATGCCGTTTTCAGATAGCCCTCAACGCAAAGGCTCTAGACGCAAATATTGGTGTGAGAGCTAATTCAATCAAGGAAAAAACTGCATGTTGGTGAAGGGCATATTGAAGAAGAAGCAGCCGAGTGATTCTTGTGGGAGAACAACTCCATTTGGCTCACTAACTTCACACACCATCAGGCTTCCAAGCAGCTCTCACGGGAACTCACTTTTCACACTCTATGCTTAATGCCCTTTGAGTGCATTATCTAGCAATGAACCTGGTAGAGCATCACACACAAACCAATGCTCCACATGCGGGTTTCACATGCCACCAACTCCACATTCACAGACAACTTCAGCGCTAGAGCTTTTTTCAGATAGCCCTCAATGCAAAGGCTCTAGACGCAAATATTGGTGTGAGAGCTAATTCAATCAAGGAAACACTGCATGTTGGTGAAGGGCATATTGAAGAAGAAGCAGCCGAGTGATTCTTGTGGGAGAACAACTCCATTTGGCTCACTAACTTCACACACCATCAGGCTTCCAAGCAGCTCTCACG
The DNA here is from genome assembly GCF_030435755.1 of Ochotona princeps. Classification (NCBI taxonomy): domain Eukaryota; kingdom Metazoa; phylum Chordata; class Mammalia; order Lagomorpha; family Ochotonidae; genus Ochotona; species Ochotona princeps. The sequence continues at coordinate 12,186 of NW_026696435.1, forward strand.
GAAACTCACTTTTCACACTCTAGGCTTAATGCCCTTTGAGTGCATTATCTAGCAATGAACCTGGTAGAGCATCACACACAAACCAATGCTCCACATGCGGGTTTCACATGCCACCAACTCCACATTCACAGACAACTTCAGCGCTAAAGCCGTTTTCAGATAGCCCTCAATGCAAAGGCTCTAGACGCAAATATTGGTGTGAGAGCTAATTCAATCAAGGAAACACTGCATGTTGGTGAAGGGCATATTGAAGAAGAAGCAGCCGAGTGGTTCTTGTGGGAGAACAACTCCATTTGGCTCACAAACTTCGCACACCATCAGGCTTCCAAGCAGCTCTCAAGGAAACTCACTTTTCACACTCTATGCTTAATGCCCTTTGAGTGCATTATCTAGCAATGAACCTGGTAGAGCATCACACACAAACCAATGCTCCACATGCGGGTTTCACATGCCACCAACTCCACATTCACAGACAACTTCAGCGCTAAAGCCGTTTTCAGATAGCCCTCAATGCAAAGGCTCTAGACGCAAATATTGGTGTGAGAGCTAATTCAATCAAGGAAACACTGCATGTTGGTGAAGGGCATATTGAAGAAGAAGCAGCCGAGTGGTTCTTGTGGGAGAACAACTCCATTTGACTCACTAACTTCACACACCATCAGGCTTCCAAGCAGCTCTCAAGGAAACTCACTTTTCGCACTCTATGCTTAATGCCCTTTGAGTGCATTATCTAGGAATGAACCTGGTAGAGCATCACACACAAACCAATGCTCCACATCGGGTATCACATGCCACCAACTCCACATTCACAGACAACTTCAGCGCCAAAGCCGTTTTCAGATAGCCCTCAATGCAAAGGCTCTAGATGCAAATATTGGTGTGAGAGCTAATTCAATCAAGGAAAAAACTGCATGTTGGTGAAGGGCATATTGAAGAAGAAGCAGCCGAGTGGTTCTTGTGGGAGAACAACTCCATTTGGCTCACTAACTTCACACACCATCAGGCTTCCAAGCAGCTCTCAAGGAAACTCACTTTTCACACTCTATGCTTAATGCCCTTTGAGTGCCTACGACTGAAAGAAGCTTGGTCAGAATCGCACACAAACCAATGCTCCACATGCGGGATTCACATGCCACCAACTCCACATTCACAGACAACTTCAGCGCCAATGCCGTTTTCAGATAGCCCTCAATGCAAAGGCCCTAGACGCAAATATTGGTGTGAGAGCTAATTCAATCAAGGAAACACTGCATGTTGGTGAAGGGCATATTGAAGAAGAAGCAGCCGAGTGGTTCTTGTGGGAGAACAACTCCATTTGGCTCACTAACTTCACACACCATCAGGCTTCCAAGCAGCTCTCAAGGAAACTCACTTTTCACACTCTATGCTTAATGGCCTTTGAGTGCATTATCTAGGAATGAACCTGGTAGAGCATCACACACAAACCAATGCTCCACATGCGGGTTTCACATGCCACCAACTCCACATTCACAGACAACTTCAGCGCTAAAGCCGTTTTCAGATAGCCCTCAATGCAAAGGCTCTAGACGCAAATATTGGTGTGAGAGCTAATTCAATCAAGGAAACACTGCATGTTGGTGAAGGGCATATTGAAGAAGAAGCAGCCGAGTGGTTCTTGTGGGAGAACAACTCCATTTGGCTCACTAACTTCACACACCATCAGGCTTCCAAGCAGCTCTCAAGGAAACTCACTTTTCACACTCTATGCTTAATGCCCTTTGAGTGCATTATCTAGCAATGAACCTGGTAGAGCATCACACACAAACCAATGCTCCACATGCGGGTTTCACATGCCAAAAACTCCACATTCACAGACAACTTCAGCGCCAATGCCGTTTTCAGATAGCCCTCAACGCAAAGGCTCTAGACGCAAATATTGGTGTGAGAGCTAATTCATTCAAGGAAACACTGCATGTTGGTGAAGGGCATATTGAAGAAGAAGCAGCCGAGTGATTCTTGTGGGAGAACAACTCCATTTGGCTCACTAACTTCACACACCATCAGGCTTCCAAGCAGCTCTCACGGGAACTCACTTTTCACACTCTATGCTTAATGCCCTTTGAGTGCATTATCTAGCAATGAACCTGGTAGAGCATCACACACAAACCAATGCTCCACATGCGGGTTTCACATGCCACCAACTCCACATTCACAGACAACTTCAGCGCTAAAGCCGTTTTCAGATAGCCCTCAATGCAAAGGCTCTAGACGCAAATATTGGTGTGAGAGCTAATTCAATCAAGGAAACACTGCATGTTGGTGAAGGGCATATTGAAGAAGAAGCAGCCGAGTGGTTCTTGTGGGAGAACAACTCCATTTGGCTCACAAACTTCGCACACCATCAGGCTTCCAAGCAGCTCTCAAGGAAACTCACTTTTCACACTCTATGCTTAATGCCCTTTGAGTGCATTATCTAGCAATGAACCTGGTAGAGCATCACACACAAACCAATGCTCCACATGCGGGTTTCACATGCCACCAACTCCACATTCACAGACAACTTCAGCGCTAAAGCCGTTTTCAGATAGCCCTCAATGCAAAGGCTCTAGACGCAAATATTGGTGTGAGAGCTAATTCAATCAAGGAAACACTGCATGTTGGTGAAGGGCATATTGAAGAAGAAGCAGCCGAGTGGTTCTTGTGGGAGAACAACTCCATTTGGCTCACTAACTTCGCACACCATCAGGCTTCCAAGCAGCTCTCAAGGAAACTCACTTTTCACACTCTATGCTTAATGCCCTTTGAGTGCCTACGACTGAAAGAAGCTTGGTCAGAATCGCACACAAACCAATGCTCCACATGCGGGATTCACATGCCACCAACTCCACATTCACAGACAACTTCAGCGCCAATGCCGTTTTCAGATAGCCCTCAATGCAAAGGCCCTAGACGCAAATATTGGTGTGAGAGCTAATTCAATCAAGGAAACACTGCATGTTGGTGAAGGGCATATTGAAGAAGAAGCAGCCGAGTGGTTCTTGTGGGAGAACAACTCCATTTGGCTCACTAACTTCACACACCATCAGGCTTCCAAGCAGCTCTCAAGGAAACTCACTTTTCACACTCTATGCTTAATGGCCTTTGAGTGCATTATCTAGGAATGAACCTGGTAGAGCATCACACACAAACCAATGCTCCACATGCGGGTTTCACATGCCACCAACTCCACATTCACAGACAACTTCAGCGCTAAAGCCGTTTTCAGATAGCCCTCAATGCAAAGGCTCTAGACGCAAATATTGGTGTGAGAGCTAATTCAATCAAGGAAACACTGCATGTTGGTGAAGGGCATATTGAAGAAGAAGCAGCCGAGTGGTTCTTGTGGGAGAACAACTCCATTTGGCTCACTAACTTCACACACCATCAGGCTTCCAAGCAGCTCTCAAGGAAACTCACTTTTCACACTCTATGCTTAATGCCCTTTGAGTGCATTATCTAGCAATGAACCTGGTAGAGCATCACACACAAACCAATGCTCCACATGCGGGTTTCACATGCCAAAAACTCCACATTCACAGACAACTTCAGCGCCAATGCCGTTTTCAGATAGCCCTCAACGCAAAGGCTCTAGACGCAAATATTGGTGTGAGAGCTAATTCATTCAAGGAAACACTGCATGTTGGTGAAGGGCATATTGAAGAAGAAGCAGCCGAGTGATTCTTGTGGGAGAACAACTCCATTTGGCTCACTAACTTCACACACCATCAGGCTTCCAAGCAGCTCTCACGGGAACTCACTTTTCACACTCTATGCTTAATGCCCTTTGAGTGCATTATCTAGCAATGAACCTGGTAGAGCATCACACACAAACCAATGCTCCACATGCGGGTTTCACATGCCACCAACTCCACATTCACAGACAACTTCAGCGCTAAAGCCGTTTTCAGATAGCCCTCAATGCAAAGGCTCTAGACGCAAATATTGGTGTGAGAGCTAATTCAATCAAGGAAACACTGCATGTTGGTGAAGGGCATATTGAAGAAGAAGCAGCCGAGTGGTTCTTGTGGGAGAACAACTCCATTTGGCTCACAAACTTCGCACACCATCAGGCTTCCAAGCAGCTCTCAAGGAAACTCACTTTTCACACTCTATGCTTAATGCCCTTTGAGTGCATTATCTAGCAATGAACCTGGTAGAGCATCACACACAAACCAATGCTCCACATGCGGGTTTCACATGCCACCAACTCCACATTCACAGACAACTTCAGCGCCAAAGCCGTTTTCAGATAGCCCTCAATGCAAAGGCTCTAGACGCAAATATTGGTGTGAGAGCTAATTCATTCAAGGAAACACTGCATGTTGGTGAAGGGCATATTGAAGAAGAAGCAGCCGAGTGGTTCTTGTGGGAGAACAACTCCATTTGGCTCACTAACTTCACACACCATCAGGCTTCCAAGCAGCTCTCACGGAAACTCACTTTTCACACTCTAGGCTTAATGCCCTTTGAGTGCATTATCTAGCAATGAACCTGGTAGAGCATCACACACAAACCAATGCTCCACATGCGGGTTTCACATGCCACCAACTCCACATTCACAGACAACTTCAGCGCCAAAGCCGTTTTCAGATAGCCCTCAATGCAAAGGCTCTAGACGCAAATATTGGTGTGAGAGCTAATTCAATCAAGGAAAACACTGCATGTTGGTGAAGGGCATATTGAAGAAGAAGCAGCCGAGTGGTTCTTGTGGGAGAACAACTCCATTTGGCTCACTAACTTCGCACACCATCAGGCTTCCAAGCAGCTCTCAAGGAAACTCACTTTTCACACTCTATGCTTAATGCCCTTTGAGTGCATTATCTAGCAATGAACCTGATAGAGCATCACACACAAACCAATGCTCCACATGCGGGTTTCACATGCCACCAACTCCACATTCACAGACAACTTCAGCGCTAAAGCCGTTTTCAGATAGCCCTCAATGCAAAGGCTCTAGACGCAAATATTGGTGTGAGAGCTAATTCAATCAAGGAAACACTGCATGTTGGTGAAGGGCATATTGAAGAAGAAGCAGCCGAGTGGTTCTTGTGGGAGAACAACTCCATTTGGCTCACTAACTTCACACACCATCAGGCTTCCAAGCAGCTCTCAAGGAAACTCACTTTTCGCACTCTATGCTTAATGCCCTTTGAGTGCATTATCTAGCAATGAACCTGATAGAGCATCGCACACAAACCAATGCTCCACATGCGGGTTTCACATGCCACCAACTCCACATTCACAGACAACTTCAGCGCCAGAGCTTTTTTCAGATAGCCCTCAATGCAAAGGCTCTAGACGCAAATATTGGTGTGAGAGCTAATTCAATCAAGGAAACACTGCATGTTGGTGAAGGGCATATTGAAGAAGAAGCAGCCGAGTGATTCTTGTGGGAGAACAACTCCATTTGGCTCACTAACTTCACACACCATCAGGCTTCCAAGCAGCTCTCACGGGAACTCACTTTTCACACTCTATGCTTAATGCCCTTTGAGTGCATTATCTAGCAATGAACCTGGTAGAGCATCACACACAAACCAATGCTCCACATGCGGGTTTCACATGCCACCAACTCCACATTCACAGACAACTTCAGCGCTAAAGCCGTTTTCAGATAGCCCTCAATGCAAAGGCTCTAGACGCAAATATTGGTGTGAGAGCTAATTCAATCAAGGAAACACTGCATGTTGGTGAAGGGCATATTGAAGAAGAAGCAGCCGAGTGGTTCTTGTGGGAGAACAACTCCATTTGGCTCACAAACTTCGCACACCATCAGGCTTCCAAGCAGCTCTCAAGGAAACTCACTTTTTCACACTCTATGCTTAATGCCCTTTGAGTGCATTATCTAGCAATGAACCTGGTAGAGCATCACACACAAACCAATGCTCCACATGCGGGTTTCACATGCCACCAACTCCACATTCACAGACAACTTCAGCGCCAAAGCCGTTTTCAGATAGCCCTCAATGCAAAGGCTCTAGACGCAAATATTGGTGTGAGAGCTAATTCCTTCAAGGAAACACTGCATGTTGGTGAAGGGCATATTGAAGAAGAAGCAGCCGAGTGGTTCTTGTGGGAGAACAACTCCATTTGGCTCACTAACTTCACACACCATCAGGCTTCCAAGCAGCTCTCACGGAAACTCACTTTTCACACTCTAGGCTTAATGCCCTTTGAGTGCATTATCTAGCAATGAACCTGGTAGAGCATCACACACAAACCAAATAGAGCATCACACACAAACCAATGCTCCACATGCGGGTTTCACATGCCACCAACTCCACATTCACAGACAACTTCAGCGCCAAAGCCGTTTTCAGATAGCCCTCAATGCAAAGGCTCTAGACGCAAATATTGGTGTGAGAGCTAATTCAATCAAGGAAAACACTGCATGTTGGTGAAGGGCATATTGAAGAAGAAGCAGCCGAGTGGTTCTTGTGGGAGAACAACTCCATTTGGCTCACTAACTTCGCACACCATCAGGCTTCCAAGCAGCTCTCAAGGAAACTCACTTTTCACACTCTATGCTTAATGCCCTTTGAGTGCATTATCTAGCAATGAACCTGATAGAGCATCACACACAAACCAATGCTCCACATGCGGGTTTCACATGCCACCAACTCCACATTCACAGACAACTTCAGCGCTAAAGCCGTTTTCAGATAGCCCTCAATGCAAAGGCTCTAGACGCAAATATTGGTGTGAGAGCTAATTCAATCAAGGAAACACTGCATGTTGGTGAAGGGCATATTGAAGAAGAAGCAGCCGAGTGGTTCTTGTGGGAGAACAACTCCATTTGGCTCACTAACTTCACACACCATCAGGCTTCCAAGCAGCTCTCAAGGAAACTCACTTTTCGCACTCTATGCTTAATGCCCTTTGAGTGCATTATCTAGCAATGAACCTGATAGAGCATCGCACACAAACCAATGCTCCACATGCGGGTTTCACATGCCACCAACTCCACATTCACAGACAACTTCAGCGCCAGAGCTTTTTTTCAGATAGCCCTCAATGCAAAGGCTCTAGACGCAAATATTGGTGTGAGAGCTAATTCAATCAAGGAAACACTGCATGTTGGTGAAGGGCATATTGAAGAAGAAGCAGCCGAGTGATTCTTGTGGGAGAACAACTCCATTTGGCTCACTAACTTCACACACCATCAGGCTTCCAAGCAGCTCTCACGGAAACTCACTTTTCACACTCTAGGCTTAATGCCCTTTGAGTGCATTATCTAGCAATGAACCTGGTAGAGCATCACACACAAACCAATGCTCCACATGCGGGTTTCACATGCCACCAACTCCACATTCACAGACAACTTCAGCGCTAAAGCCGTTTTCAGATAGCCCTCAATGCAAAGGCTCTAGACGCAAATATTGGTGTGAGAGCTAATTCAATCAAGGAAACACTGCATGTTGGTGAAGGGCATATTGAAGAAGAAGCAGCCGAGTGGTTCTTGTGGGAGAACAACTCCATTTGACTCACTAACTTCACACACCATCAGGCTTCCAAGCAGCTCTCAAGGAAACTCACTTTTCACACTCTATGCTTAATGCCCTTTGAGTGCATTATCTAGCAATGAACCTGGTAGAGCATCACACACAAACCAATGCTCCACATGCGGGTTTTACATGCCACCAACTCCACATTCACAGACAACTTCAGCGCTAAAGCCGTTTTCTGATAGCCCTCAATGCAAAGGCTCTAGACGCAAATATTGGTGTGAGAGCTAATTCAATCAAGGAAACACTGCATGTTGGTGAAGGGCATATTGAAGAAGAAGCAGCCGAGTGGTTCTTGTGGGAGAACAACTCCATTTGGCTCACTAACTTCACACACCATCAGGCTTCCAAGCAGCTCTCAAGGAAACTCACTTTTCGCACTCTATGCTTAATGCCCTTTGAGTACATTATCTAGCAATGAACCTGATAGAGCATCGCACACAAACCAATGCTCCACATGCGGGTTTCACATGCCAAAAACTCCACATTCACAGACAACTTCAGCGCCAAAGCCGTTTTCAGATAGCCCTCAACGCAAAGGCTCTAGACGCAAATATTGGTGTGAGAGCTAATTCATTCAAGGAAACACTGCATGTTGGTGAAGGGCATATTGAAGAAGAAGCAGCCGAGTGATTCTTGTGGGAGAACAACTCCACTTGGCTCACTAACTTCACACACCATCAGGCTTCCAAGCAGCTCTCATGGAAACTCACTTTTCACACTCTAGGCTTAATGCCCTTTGAGTGCATTATCTACCAATGAACCTGGTAGAGCATCACACACAAACCAATGCTCCACATGCGGGTTTCACATGCCACCAACTCCACATTCACAGACAACTTCAGCGCTAAAGCCGTTTTCAGATAGCCCTCAATGCAAAGGCTCTAGACGCAAATATTGGTGTGAGAGCTAATTCAATCAAGGAAACACTGCATGTTGGTGAAGGGCATATTGAAGAAGAAGCAGCCGAGTGATTCTTGTGGGAGAACAACTCCATTTGGCTCACTAACTTCACACACCATCAGGCTTCCAAGCAGCTCTCACGGAAACTCACTTTTCACACTCTAGGCTTAATGCCCTTTGAGTGCATTATCTAGCAATGAACCTGGTAGAGCATCACACACAAACCAATGCTCCACATGCGGGTTTCACATGCCACCAACTCCACATTCACAGACAACTTCAGCGCTAAAGCCGTTTTCAGATAGCCCTCAATGCAAAGGCTCTAGACGCAAATATTGGTGTGAGAGCTAATTCAATCAAGGAAACACTGCATGTTGGTGAAGGGCATATTGAAGAAGAAGCAGCCGAGTGGTTCTTGTGGGAGAACAACTCCATTTGGCTCACTAACTTCGCACACCATCAGGCTTCCAAGCAGCTCTCAAGGAAACTCACTTTTCACACTCTATGCTTAATGCCCTTTGAGTGCATTATCTAGCAATGAACCTGGTAGAGCATCACACACAAACCAATGCTCCACATGCGGGTTTCACATGCCACCAACTCCACATTCACAGACAACTTCAGCGCTAAAGCCGTTTTCAGATAGCCCTCAATGCAAAGGCTCTAGACGCAAATATTGGTGTGAGAGCTAATTCAATCAAGGAAACACTGCATGTTGGTGAAGGGCATATTGAAGAAGAAGCAGCCGAGTGATTCTTGTGGGAGAACAACTCCATTTGGCTCACTAACTTCACACACCATCAGGCTTCCAAGCAGCTCTCACGGAAACTCACTTTTCACACTCTATGCTTAATGCCCTTTGAGTGCATTATCTAGCAATGAACCTGGTAGAGCATCACACACAAACCAATGCTCCACATGCGGGTTTCACATGCCACCAACTCCACATTCACAGACAACTTCAGCGCTAAAGCCGTTTTCAGATAGCCCTCAATGCAAAGGCTCTAGACGCAAATATTGGTGTGAGAGCTAATTCAATCAAGGAAACATTGCATGTTGGTGAAGGGCATATTGAAGAAGAAGCAGCCGAGTGGTTCTTGTGGGAGAACAACTCCATTTGGCTCACTAACTTCACACACCATCAGGCTTCCAAGCAGCTCTCAAGGAAACTCACTTTTCACACTCTATGCTTAATGCCCTTTGAGTGCATTATCTAGCAATGAACCTGGTAGAGCATCACACACAAACCAATGCTCCACATGCGGGTTTCACATGCCACCAACTCCACATTCACAGACAACTTCAGCGCCAATGCCGTTTTCAGATAGCCCTCAATGCAAAGGCTCTAGACGCAAATATTGGTGTGAGAGCTAATTCAATCAAGGAAACACTGCATGTTGGTGAAGGGCATATTGAAGAAGAAGCAGCCGAGTGGTTCTTGTGGGAGAACAACTCCATTTGGCTCACTAACTTCACACACCATCAGGCTTCCAAGCAGCTCTCAAGGAAACTCACTTTTCGCACTCTATGCTTAATGCCCTTTGAGTGCATTACCTAGCAATGAACCTGATAGAGCATCGCACACAAACCAATGCTCCACATGCGGGTTTCACATGCCAAAAACTCCACATTCACAGACAACTTCAGCGCCAAAGCCGTTTTCAGATAGCCCTCAACGCAAAGGCTCTAGACGCAAATATTGGTGTGAGAGCTAATTCCTTCAAGGAAACACTGCATGTTGGTGAAGGGCATATTGAAGAAGAAGCAGCCGAGTGATTCTTGTGGGAGAACAACTCCATTTGGCTCACTAACTTCACACACCATCAGGCTTCCAAGCAGCTCTCACGGGAACTCACTTTTCACACTCTATGCTTAATGCCCTTTGAGTGCATTACCTAGGAATGAACCTGGTAGAGCATCACACACAAACCAATGCTCCACATGCGGGTTTCACATGCCACCAACTCCACATTCACAGACAACTTCAGCGCCAGAGCTTTTTTCAGATAGCCCTCAATGCAAAGGCTCTAGACGCAAATATTGGTGTGAGAGCTAATTCAATCCAGGAAACACTGCATGTTGGTGAAGGGCATATTGAAGAAGAAGCAGCCGAGTGATTCTTGTGGGAGAACAACTCCATTTGGCTCACTAACTTCACACACCATCAGGCTTCCAAGCAGCTCTCACGGAAACTCACTTTTCACACTCTAGGCTTAATGCCCTTTGAGTGCATTGTCTAGGAATGAACCTGGTAGAGCATCACACACAAACCAATGCTCCACATGCGGGTTTCACATGCCACCAACTCCACATTCACAGACAACTTCAGCGCTAAAGCCGTTTTCAGATAGCCCTCAATGCAAAGGCTCTAGACGCAAATATTGGTGTGAGAGCTAATTCAATCAAGGAAACACTGCATGTTGGTGAAGGGCATATTGAAGAAGGATCAGCCGAGTGGTTCTTGTGGGAGAACAACTCCATTTGGCTCACTAACTTCACACACCATCAGGCTTCCAAGCAGCTCTCAAGGAAACTCACTTTTCACACTCTATGCTTAATGCCCTTTGAGTGCATTATCTAGCAATGAACCTGGTAGAGCATCACACACAAACCAATGCTCCACATGCGGGTTTCACATGCCAAAAACTCCACATTCACAGACAACTTCAGCGCCAAAGCCGTTTTCAGATAGCCCTCAACGCAAAGGCTCTAGACGCAAATATTGGTGTGAGAGCTAATTCATTCAAGGAAACACTGCATGTTGGTGAAGGGCATATTGAAGAAGAAGCAGCCGAGTGGTTCTTGTGGGAGAACAACTCCATTTGGCTCACTAACTTCACACACCATCAGGCTTCCAAGCAGCTCTCAAGGAAACTCACTTTTCACACTCTATCTTTAATGCCCTTTGAGTGCCTAGGACTGAAAGAAGCTTGGTCAGCATCGCACACAAACCAATGCTCCACATGCGGGATTCACATGCCCCCAACTCCACATTCACAGACAACTTCAGCGCCAATGCCGTTTTCAGATAGCCCTCAATGCAAAGGCTCTAGACGCAAATATTGGTGTGAGAGCTAATTCAATCAAGGAAACACTGCATGTTGGTGAAGGGCATATTGAAGAAGAAGCAGCCGAGTGGTTCTTGTGGGAGAACAACTCCATTTGGCTCACTAACTTCACACACCATCAGGCTTCCAAGCAGCTCTCAAGGAAACTCACTTTTCACACTCTAGGCTTAATGCCCTTTGAGTGCATTATCTAGGAATGAACCTGGTAGAGCATCACACACAAACCAATGCTCCACATGCGGGTTTCACATGCCACCAACTCCACATTAACAGACAACTTCAGCGCCAGAGCCTTTTTCAGATAGCCCTCAATGCAAAGGCTCTAGACACAAATATTGGTGTGAGAGCTAATTCAATCAAGGAAACACTGCATGTTGGTGAAGGGCATATTGAAGAAGAAGCAGCCGAGTGGTTCTTGTGGGAGAACAACTCCATTTGGCTCACTAACTTCACACACCATCAGGCTTCCAAGCAGCTCTCAAGGAAACTCACTTTTCACACTCTATGCTTAATGCCCTTTGAGTGCATTATCTAGCAATGAACCTGGTAGAGCATCACACACAAACCAATGCTCCACATGCGGGTTTCACATGCCACCAACTCCACATTCACAGACAACTTCAGCGCCAGAGCTTTTTTCAGATAGCCCTCAATGCAAAGGCTCTAGATGCAAATATTGGTGTGAGAGCTAATTCAATCAAGGAAACACTGCATGTTGGTGAAGGGCATATTGAAGAAGAAGCAGCCGAGTGGTTCTTGTGGGAGAACAACTCCATTTGGCTCACTAACTTCACACACCATCAGGCTTCCAAGCAGCTCTCAAGGAAACTCACTTTTCACACTCTATGCTTAATGCCCTTTGAGTGCATTATCTAGCAATGAACCTGGTAGAGCATCACACACAAACCAATGCTCCACATGCGGGTTTCACATGCCACCAACTCCACATTCACAGACAACTTCAGCACCAAAGCCGTTTTCAGATAGCCCTCAATGCAAAGGCTCTAGACGCAAATATTGGTGTGAGAGCTAATTCAATCAAGGAAACACTGCATGTTGGTGAAGGGCATATTGAAGAAGAAGCAGCCGAGTGATTCTTGTGGGAGAACAACTCCATTTGGCTCACTAACTTCACACACCATCAGGCTTCCAAGCAGCTCTCACGGGAACTCACTTTTCACACTCTATGCTTAATGCCCTTTGAGTGCATTATCTAGCAATGAACCTGGTAGAGCATCACACACAAACCAATGCTCCACATGCGGGTTTCACATGCCACCAACTCCACATTCACAGACAACTTCAGCGCCAGAGCTTTTTTCAGATAGCCCTCAATGCAAAGGCTCTAGACGCAAATATTGGTGTGAGAGCTAATTCAATCAAGGAAACACTGCATGTTGGTGAAGGGCATATTGAAGAAGAAGCAGCCGAGTGATTCTTGTGGGAGAACAACTCCATTTGGCTCACTAACTTCACACACCATCAGGCTTCCAAGCAGCTCTCACGGAAACTCACTTTTCACACTCTAGGCTTAATGCCCTTTGAGTGCATTATCTAGCAATGAACCTGGTAGAGCATCACACACAAACCAATGCTCCACATGCGGGTTTCACATGCCACCAACCCCACATTCACAGACAACTTCAGCGCTAAAGCCGTTTTCAGATAGCCCTCAATGCAAAGGCTCTAGACGCAAATATTGGTGTGAGAGCTAATTCAATCAAGGAAACACTGCATGTTGGTGAAGGGCATATTGAAGAAGAAGCAGCCGAGTGGTTCTTGTGGGAGAACAACTCCATTTGGCTCACTAACTTCACACACCATCAGGCTTCCAAGCAGCTCTCAAGGAAACTCACTATTCACACTCTATGTTTAATGCCCTTTGAGTGCCTAGGACTGAAAGAAGCTTGGTCAGCATCGCACACAAACCAATGCTCCACATGCGGGATTCACATGCCACCAACTCCACATTCACAGACAACTTCAGCTCCAATGCCGTTTTCAGATAGCCCTCAATGCAAAGGCTCTAGACGCAAATATTGGTGTGAGAGCTAATTCAATCAAGGAAACACTGCATGTTGGTGAAGGGCATATTGAAGAAGAAGCAGCCGAGTGGTTCTTGTGGGAGAACAACTCCATTTGGCTCACTAACTTCACACACCATCAGGCTTCCAAGCAGCTCTCAAGGAAACTCACTTTTCACACTCTAGGCTTAATGCCCTTTGAGTGCATTATCTAGCAATGAACCTGGTAGAGCATCACACACAAACCAATGCTCCACATGCGGGTTTCACATGCCACCAACTCCACATTCACAGACAACTTCAGCGCTAAAGCCGTTTTCAGATAGCCCTCAATGCAAAGGCTCTAGACGCAAATATTGGTGTGAGAGCTAATTCAATCAAGGAAACACTGCATGTTGGTGAAGGGCATATTGAAGAAGAAGCAGCCGAGTGGTTCTTGTGGGAGAACAACTCCATTTGGCTCACTAACTTCACACACCATCAGGCTTCCAAGCAGCTCTCAAGGAAACTCACTTTTCACACTCTATCCTTAATGCCCTTTGAGTGCATTATCTAGCAATGAACCTGGTAGAGCATCACACACAAACCAATGCTCCACATGCGGGTTTCACATGCCACCAACTCCACATTCACAGACAACTTCAGCGCCAGAGCCTTTTTCAGATAGCCCTCAATGCAAAGGCTCTAGACGCAAATATTGGTGTGAGAGCTAATTCAATCAAGGAAACACTGCATGTTGGTGAAGCGCATATTGAAGAAGAAGCAGCCGAGTGGTTCTTGTGGGAGAACAACTCCATTTGGCTCACTAACTTCACACACCATCAGGCTTCCAAGCAGCTCTCAAGGAAACTCACTTTTCACACTCTATGCTTAATGCCCTTTGAGTGCTTAGGACTGAAAGAAGCTTGGTCAGCATCGCACACAAACCAATGCTCCACATGCGGGATTCACATGCCACCAACTCCACATTCACAGACAACTTCAGCGCCAATGCCGTTTTCAGATAGCCCTCAATGCAAAGGCTCTAGACGCAAATATTGGTGTGAGAGCTAATTCAATCAAGGAAACACTGCATGTTGGTGAAGGGCATATTGAAGAAGAAGCAGCCGAGTGGTTCTTGTGGGAGAACAACTCCATTTGGCTCACTAACTTCACACACCATCAGGCTTCCAAGCAGCTCTCAAGGAAACTCACTTTTCACACTCTATGCTTAATGCCCTTTGAGTGCATTATCTAGCAATGAACCTGGTAGAGCATCACACACAAACCAATGCTCCACATGCGGGTTTCACATGCCACCAACTCCACATTCACAGACAACTTCAGCGCCAGAGCTTTTTTCAGATAGCCCTCAATGCAAAGGCTCTAGATGCAAATATTGGTGTGAGAGCTAATTCAATCAAGGAAACACTGCATGTTGGTGAAGGGCATATTGAAGAAGAAGCAGCCGAGTGGTTCTTGTGGGAGAACAACTCCATTTGGCTCACTAACTTCACACACCATCAGGCTTCCAAGCAGCTCTCAAGGAAACTCACTATTCACACTCTATGTTTAATGCCCTTTGAGTGCCTAGGACTGAAAGAAGCTTGGTCAGCATCGCACACAAACCAATGCTCCACATGCGGGATTCACATGCCACCAACTCCACATTCACAGACAACTTCAGCTCCAATGCCGTTTTCAGATAGCCCTCAATGCAAAGGCTCTAGACGCAAATATTGGTGTGAGAGCTAATTCAATCAAGGAAACACTGCATGTTGGTGAAGGGCATATTGAAGAAGAAGCAGCCGAGTGGTTCTTGTGGGAGAACAACTCCATTTGGCTCACTAACTTCACACACCATCAGGCTTCCAAGCAGCTCTCAAGGAAACTCACTTTTCACACTCTAGGCTTAATGCCCTTTGAGTGCATTATCTAGCAATGAACCTGGTAGAGCATCACACACAAACCAATGCTCCACATGCGGGTTTCACATGCCACCAACTCCACATTCACAGACAACTTCAGCGCTAAAGCCGTTTTCAGATAGCCCTCAATGCAAAGGCTCTAGACGCAAATATTGGTGTGAGAGCTAATTCAATCAAGGAAACACTGCATGTTGGTGAAGGGCATATTGAAGAAGAAGCAGCCGAGTGGTTCTTGTGGGAGAACAACTCCATTTGGCTCACTAACTTCACACACCATCAGGCTTCCAAGCAGCTCTCAAGGAAACTCACTTTTCACACTCTATCCTTAATGCCCTTTGAGTGCATTATCTAGCAATGAACCTGGTAGAGCATCACACACAAACCAATGCTCCACATGCGGGTTTCACATGCCACCAACTCCACATTCACAGACAACTTCAGCGCCAGAGCCTTTTTCAGATAGCCCTCAATGCAAAGGCTCTAGACGCAAATATTGGTGTGAGAGCTAATTCAATCAAGGAAACACTGCATGTTGGTGAAGGGCATATTGAAGAAGAAGCAGCCGAGTGGTTCTTGTGGGAGAACAACTCCATTTGGCTCACTAACTTCACACACCATCAGGCTTCCAAGCAGCTCTCAAGGAAACTCACTTTTCACACTCTATGCTTAATGCCCTTTGAGTGCTTAGGACTGAAAGAAGCTTGGTCAGCATCGCACACAAACCAATGCTCCACATGCGGGATTCACATGCCACCAACTCCACATTCACAGACAACTTCAGCGCCAATGCCGTTTTCAGATAGCCCTCAATGCAAAGGCTCTAGACGCAAATATTGGTGTGAGAGCTAATTCAATCAAGGAAACACTGCATGTTGGTGAAGGGCATATTGAAGAAGAAGCAGCCGAGTGGTTCTTGTGGGAGAACAACTCCATTTGGCTCACTAACTTCACACACCATCAGGCTTCCAAGCAGCTCTCAAGGAAACTCACTTTTCACACTCTATGCTTAATGCCCTTTGAGTGCATTATCTAGCAATGAACCTGGTAGAGCATCACACACAAACCAATGCTCCACATGCGGGTTTCACATGCCACCAACTCCACATTCACAGACAACTTCAGCGCCAGAGCCTTTTTCAGATAGCCCTCAATGCAAAGGCTCTAGACGCAAATATTGGTGTGAGAGCTAATTCAATCAAGGAAACACTGCATGTTGGTGAAGCGCATATTGAAGAAGAAGCAGCCGAGTGGTTCTTGTGGGAGAACAACTCCATTTGGCTCACTAACTTCACACACCATCAGGCTTCCAAGCAGCTCTCAAGGAAACTCACTTTTCACACTCTATGCTTAATGCCCTTTGAGTGCATTATCTAGCAATGAACCTGGTAGAGCATCACACACAAACCAATGCTCCACATGCGGGTTTCACATGCCACCAACTCCACATTCACAGACAACTTCAGCGCCAAAGCCGTTTTCAGATAGCCCTCAATGCAAAGGCTCTAGACGCAAATATTGGTGTGAGAGCTAATTCAATCAAGGAAACACTGCATGTTGGTGAAGGGCATATTGAAGAAGAAGCAGCCGAGTGGTTCTTGTGGGAGAACAACTCCATTTGGCTCACTAACTTCACACACCATCAGGCTTCCAAGCAGCTCTCAAGGAAACTCACTTTTCACACTCTATGCTTAATGCCCTTTGAGTGCATTATCTAGGAATGAACCTGGTAGAGCATCACACACAAACCAATGCTCCACATGCGGGTTTCACATGCCACCAACTCCACATTCACAGACAACTTCAGCGCCAGAGCCGTTTTCAGATAGCCCTCAATGCAAAGGCTCTAGACGCAAATATTGGTGTGAGAGCTAATTCAATCAAGGAAACACTGCATGTTGGTGAAGGGCATATTGAAGAAGAAGCAGCCGAGTGATTCTTGTGGGAGAACAACTCCATTTGGCTCACTAACTTCACACACCATCAGGCTTCCAAGCAGCTCTCACGGGAACTCACTTTTCACACTCTATGCTTAATGCCCTTTGAGTGCATTATCTAGCAATGAACCTGGTAGAGCATCACACACAAACCAATGCTCCACATGCGGGTTTCACATGCCACCAACTCCACATTCACAGACAACTTCAGCGCCAGAGCTTTTTTCAGATAGCCCTCAATGCAAAGGCTCTAGACGCAAATATTGGTGTGAGAGCTAATTCAATCAAGGAAACACTGCATGTTGGTGAAGGGCATATTGAAGAAGAAGCAGCCGAGTGATTCTTGTGGGAGAACAACTCCATTTGGCTCACTAACTTCACACACCATCAGGCTTCCAAGCAGCTCTCACGGAAACTCACTTTTCACACTCTAGGCTTAATGCCCTTTGAGTGCATTATCTAGCAATGAACCTGGTAGAGCATCACACACAAACCAATGCTCCACATGCGGGTTTCACATGCCACCAACTCCACATTCACAGACAACTTCAGCGCTAAAGCCGTTTTCAGATAGCCCTCAATGCAAAGGCCCTAGACGCAAATATTGGTGTGAGAGCTAATTCAATCAAGGAAACACTGCATGTTGGTGAAGGGCATATTGAAGAAGAAGCAGCCGAGTGGTTCTTGTGGGAGAACAACTCCATTTGGCTCACTAACTTCACACACCATCAGGCTTCCAAGCAGCTCTCAAGGAAACTCACTTTTCACACTCTATGCTTAATGCCCTTTGAGTGCATTATCTAGCAATGAACCTGGTAGAGCATCACACACAAACCAATGCTCCACATGCGGGTTTCACATGCCACCAACTCCACATTCACAGACAACTTCAGCGCTAAAGCCGTTTTCAGATAGCCCTCAATGCAAAGGCTCTAGACGCAAATATTGGTGTGAGAGCTAATTCAATCAAGGAAACACTGCATGTTGGTGAAGGGCATATTGAAGAAGAAGCAGCCGAGTGGTTCTTGTGGGAGAACAACTCCATTTGGCTCACTAACTTCACACACCATCAGGCTTCCAAGCAGCTCTCAAGGAAACTCACTATTCACACTCTATGTTTAATGCCCTTTGAGTGCCTAGGACTGAAAGAAGCTTGGTCAGCATCGCACACAAACCAATGCTCCACATGCGGGATTCACATGCCACCAACTCCACATTCACAGACAACTTCAGCTCCAATGCCGTTTTCAGATAGCCCTCAATGCAAAGGCTCTAGACGCAAATATTGGTGTGAGAGCTAATTCAATCAAGGAAACACTGCATGTTGGTGAAGGGCATATTGAAGAAGAAGCAGCCGAGTGGTTCTTGTGGGAGAACAACTCCATTTGGCTCACTAACTTCACACACCATCAGGCTTCCAAGCAGCTCTCAAGGAAACTCACTTTTCACACTCTAGGCTTAATGCCCTTTGAGTGCATTATCTAGCAATGAACCTGGTAGAGCATCACACACAAACCAATGCTCCACATGCGGGTTTCACATGCCACCAACTCCACATTCACAGACAACTTCAGCGCTAAAGCCGTTTTCAGATAGCCCTCAATGCAAAGGCTCTAGACGCAAATATTGGTGTGAGAGCTAATTCAATCAAGGAAACACTGCATGTTGGTGAAGGGCATATTGAAGAAGAAGCAGCCGAGTGGTTCTTGTGGGAGAACAACTCCATTTGGCTCACTAACTTCACACACCATCAGGCTTCCAAGCAGCTCTCAAGGAAACTCACTTTTCACACTCTATGCTTAATGCCCTTTGAGTGCATTATCTAGCAATGAACCTGGTAGAGCATCACACACAAACCAATGCTCCACATGCGGGTTTCACATGCCACCAACTCCACATTCACAGACAACTTCAGCGCCAGAGCCTTTTTCAGATAGCCCTCAATGCAAAGGCTCTAGACGCAAATATTGGTGTGAGAGCTAATTCAATCAAGGAAACACTGCATGTTGGTGAAGCGCATATTGAAGAAGAAGCAGCCGAGTGGTTCTTGTGGGAGAACAACTCCATTTCGCTCACTAACTTCACACACCATCAGGCTTCCAAGCAGCTCTCAAGGAAACTCACTTTTCACACTCTATGCTTAATGCCCTTTGAGTGCTTAGGACTGAAAGAAGCTTGGTCAGCATCGCACACAAACCAATGCTCCACATGCGGGATTCACATGCCACCAACTCCACATTCACAGACAACTTCAGCGCCAATGCCGTTTTCAGATAGCCCTCAATGCAAAGGCTCTAGACGCAAATATTGGTGTGAGAGCTAATTCAATCAAGGAAACACTGCATGTTGGTGAAGGGCATATTGAAGAAGAAGCAGCCGAGTGGTTCTTGTGGGAGAACAACTCCATTTGGCTCACCAAATTCACACACCATCAGGCTTCCAAGCAGCTCTCAAGGAAACTCACTTTTCACACTCTATGCTTAATGCCCTTTGAGTGCATTATCTAGCAATGAACCTGGTAGAGCATCACACACAAACCAATGCTCCACATGCGGGTTTCACATGCCACCAACTCCACATTCACAGACAACTTCAGCGCCAGAGCCATTTTCAGATAGCCCTCAATGCAAAGGCTCTAGACGCAAATATTGGTGTGAGAGCTAATTCAATCAAGGAAACACTGCATGTTGGTGAAGCGCATATTGAAGAAGAAGCAGCCGAGTGGTTCTTGTGGGAGAACAACTCCATTTGGCTCACTAACTTCACACACCATCAGGCTTCCAAGCAGCTCTCAAGGAAACTCACTTTTCACACTCTGCTTAATGCCCTTTGAGTGCATTATCTAGCAATGAACCTGGTAGAGCATCACACACAAACCAATGCTCCACAATGCGGGTTTCACATGCCACCAACTCCACATTCACAGACAACTTCAGCGCCAGAGCTTTTTTCAGATAGCCCTCAACGCAAAGGCTCTAGACGCAAATATTGGTGTGAGAGCTAATTCAATCAAGGAAACACTGCATGTTGGTGAAGGGCATATTGAAGAAGAAGCAGCCGAGTGGTTCTTGTGGGAGAACAACTCCATTTGGCTCACTAACTTCACACACCATCAGGCTTCCAAGCAGCTCTCAAGGAAACTCACTTTTCACACTCTATGCTTAATGCCCTTTGAGTGCATTATCTAGCAATGAACCTGGTAGAGCATCACACACAAACCAATGCTCCACATGCGGGTTTCACATGCCACCAACTCCACATTCACAGACAACTTCAGCGCCAGAGCCTTTTTCAGATAGCCCTCAATGCAAAGGCTCTAGACGCAAATATTGGTGTGAGAGCTAATTCAATCAAGGAAACACTGCATGTTGGTGAAGGGCATATTGAAGAAGAAGCAGCCGAGTGGTTCTTGTGGGAGAACAACTCCATTTGGCTCACTAACTTCACACACCATCAGGCTTCCAAGCAGCTCTCAAGTAAACTCACTTTTCACACTCTAGGCTTAATGCCCTTTGAGTGCATTATCTAGCAATGAACCTGGTAGAGCATCACACACAAACCAATGCTCCACATGCGGGTTTCACATGCCACCAACTCCACATTCACAGACAACTTCAGCGCCAGAGCCGTTTTCAGATAGCCCTCAATGCAAAGGCTCTAGACGCAAATATTGGTGTGAGAGCTAATTCAATCAAGGAAACACTGCATGTTGGTGAAGGGCATATTGAAGAAGAAGCAGCCGAGTGGTTCTTGTGGGAGAACAACTCCATTTGGCTCACTAACTTCACACACCATCAGGCTTCCAAGCAGCTCTCAAGGAAACTCACTTTTCACACTCTATGCTTAATGCCCTTTGAGTGCATTATCTAGCAATGAACCTGGTAGAGCATCACACACAAACCAATGCTCCACATGCGGGTTTCACATGCCACCAACTCCACATTCACAGACAACTTCAGCGCCAGAGCCTTTTTCAGATAGCCCTCAATGCAAAGTCTCTAGACGCAAATATTGGTGTGAGAGCTAATTCAATCAAGGAAACACTGCATGTTGGTGAAGGGCATATTGAAGAAGAAGCAGCCGAGTGGTTCTTGTGGGAGAACAACTCCATTTGGCTCACTAACTTCACACACCATCAGGCTTCCAAGCAGCTCTCAAGGAAACTCACTTTACACTCTATGCTTAATGCCCTTTGAGTGCATTATCTAGCAATGAACCTGGTAGAGCATCACACACAAACCAATGCTCCACATGCGGGTATCACATGCCACCAACTCCACATTCACAGACAACTTCAGCGCCAAAGCCGTTTTCAGATAGCCCTCAATGCAAAGGCTCTAGACGCAAATATTGGTGTGAGAGCTAATTCAATCAAGGAAACACTGCATGTTGGTGAAGGGCATATTGAAGAAGAAGCAGCCGAGTGGTTCTTGTGGGAGAACAACTCCATTTGGCTCACAAACTTCATACACCATCAGGCTTCCAAGCAGCTCTCAAGGAAACTCACTTTTCACACTCTATGCTTAATGCCCTTTGAGTGCATTATCTAGCAATGAACCTGGTAGAGCATCACACACAAACCAATGCTCCACATGCGGGTTTCACATGCCACCAACTCCACATTCACAGACAACTTCAGCGCCAGAGCCGTTTTCAGATAGCCCTCAATGCAAAGTCTCTAGACGCAAATATTGGTGTGAGAGCTAATTCAATCAAGGAAACACTGCATGTTGGTGAAGGGCATATTGAAGAAGAAGCAGCCGAGTGGTTCTTGTGGGAGAACAACTCCATTTGGCTCACTAACTTCATACACCATTAGGCTTCCAAGCAGCTCTCAAGGAAACTCACTTTTCACACTCTATGCTTAATGCCCTTTGAGTGCATTATCTAGCAATGAACCTGGTAGAGCATCACACACAAACCAATGCTCCACATGCGGGTTTCACATGCCACCAACTCCACATTCACAGACAACTTCAGCGCCAGAGCCTTTTTCAGATAGCCCTCAATGCAAAGTCTCTAGACGCAAATATTGGTGTGAGAGCTAATTCAATCAAGGAAACACTGCATGTTGGTGAAGGGCATATTGAAGAAGCAGCCGAGTGGTTCTTGTGGGAGAACAACTCCATTTGGCTCACTAACTTCACACACCATCAGGCTTCCCAGCAGCTCTCAAGGAAACTCACTTTTCACACTCTATGCTTAATGCCCTTTGAGTGCATTATCTAGCAATGAACCTGGTAGAGCATCACACACAAACCAATGCTCCACATGCGGGTTTCACATGCCACCAACTCCACATTCACAGACAACTTCAGCGCCAGAGCCTTTTTCAGATAGCCCTCAATGCAAAGTCTCTAGACGCAAATATTGGTGTGAGAGCTAATTCAATCAAGGAAACACTGCATGTTGGTGAAGGGCATATTGAAGAAGCAGCCGAGTGTTTCTTGTGGGAGAACAACTCCATTTGGCTCGCTAAGTTCACACACCATCAGGCTTCCAAGCAGCTCTCAAGGAAACTCACTTTTCACACTCTATGCTTAATGCCCTTTGAGTGCATTATCTAGCAATGAACCTGGTAGAGCATCACACACAAACCAATGCTCCACATGCGGGTTTCACATGCCACCAACTCCACATTCACAGACAACTTCAGCGCCAAAGCCTTTTTCAGATAGCCCTCAATGCAAAGGCTCTAGACGCAAATATTGGTGTGAGAGCTAATTCAATCAAGGAAACACTGCATGTTGTTGGAGCGCATAATGAAGAAGAAGCAGCCGAGTGGTTCTTGTGGGAGAACAACTCCATTTGGCTCACTAACTTCACACACCATCAGGCTTCCAAGCAGCTCTCAAGGAAACTCACTTTTCACACTCTATGCTTAATGCCCTTTGAGTGCATTATCTAGCAATGAACCTGGTAGAGCATCACACACAAACCAATGCTCCACATGCGGGTTTCACATGCCACCAACTCCTCATTCACAGACAACTTCAGCGCCAGAGCCATTTTCAGATAGCCCTCAATGCAAAGGCTCTAGACGCAAATATTGGTGTGAGAGCTAATTCAATCAAGGAAACACTGCATGTTGGTGAAGGGCATATTGAAGAAGAAGCAGCCGAGTGGTTCTTGTGGGAGAACAACTCCATTTGGCTCACCAAATTCACACACCATCAGGCTTCCAAGCAGCTCTCAAGGAAACTCACTTTTCACACTCTATGCTTAATGCCCTTTGAGTACATTATCTAGCAATGAACCTGATAGAGCATCGCACACAAACCAATGCTCCACATGCGGGTTTCACATGCCAAAAACTCCACATTCACAGACAACTTCAGCGCCAAAGCCGTTTTCAGATAGCCCTCAACGCAAAGGCTCTAGACGCAAATATTGGTGTGAGAGCTAATTCATTCAAGGAAACACTGCATGTTGGTGAAGGGCATATTGAAGAAGAAGCAGCCGAGTGATTCTTGTGGGAGAACAACTCCACTTGGCTCACTAACTTCACACACCATCAGGCTTCCAAGCAGCTCTCATGGAAACTCACTTTTCACACTCTAGGCTTAATGCCCTTTGAGTGCATTATCTACCAATGAACCTGGTAGAGCATCACACACAAACCAATGCTCCACATGCGGGTTTCACATGCCACCAACTCCACATTCACAGACAACTTCAGCGCTAAAGCCGTTTTCAGATAGCCCTCAATGCAAAGGCTCTAGACGCAAATATTGGTGTGAGAGCTAATTCAATCAAGGAAACACTGCATGTTGGTGAAGGGCATATTGAAGAAGAAGCAGCCGAGTGATTCTTGTGGGAGAACAACTCCATTTGGCTCACTAACTTCACACACCATCAGGCTTCCAAGCAGCTCTCACGGAAACTCACTTTTCACACTCTAGGCTTAATGCCCTTTGAGTGCATTATCTAGCAATGAACCTGGTAGAGCATCACACACAAACCAATGCTCCACATGCGGGTTTCACATGCCACCAACTCCACATTCACAGACAACTTCAGCGCTAAAGCCGTTTTCAGATAGCCCTCAATGCAAAGGCTCTAGACGCAAATATTGGTGTGAGAGCTAATTCAATCAAGGAAACACTGCATGTTGGTGAAGGGCATATTGAAGAAGAAGCAGCCGAGTGGTTCTTGTGGGAGAACAACTCCATTTGGCTCACTAACTTCGCACACCATCAGGCTTCCAAGCAGCTCTCAAGGAAACTCACTTTTCACACTCTATGCTTAATGCCCTTTGAGTGCATTATCTAGCAATGAACCTGGTAGAGCATCACACACAAACCAATGCTCCACATGCGGGTTTCACATGCCACCAACTCCACATTCACAGACAACTTCAGCGCTAAAGCCGTTTTCAGATAGCCCTCAATGCAAAGGCTCTAGACGCAAATATTGGTGTGAGAGCTAATTCAATCAAGGAAACACTGCATGTTGGTGAAGGGCATATTGAAGAAGAAGCAGCCGAGTGATTCTTGTGGGAGAACAACTCCATTTGGCTCACTAACTTCACACACCATCAGGCTTCCAAGCAGCTCTCACGGAAACTCACTTTTCACACTCTATGCTTAATGCCCTTTGAGTGCATTATCTAGCAATGAACCTGGTAGAGCATCACACACAAACCAATGCTCCACATGCGGGTTTCACATGCCACCAACTCCACATTCACAGACAACTTCAGCGCTAAAGCCGTTTTCAGATAGCCCTCAATGCAAAGGCTCTAGACGCAAATATTGGTGTGAGAGCTAATTCAATCAAGGAAACATTGCATGTTGGTGAAGGGCATATTGAAGAAGAAGCAGCCGAGTGGTTCTTGTGGGAGAACAACTCCATTTGGCTCACTAACTTCACACACCATCAGGCTTCCAAGCAGCTCTCAAGGAAACTCACTTTTCACACTCTATGCTTAATGCCCTTTGAGTGCATTATCTAGCAATGAACCTGGTAGAGCATCACACACAAACCAATGCTCCACATGCGGGTTTCACATGCCACCAACTCCACATTCACAGACAACTTCAGCGCCAATGCCGTTTTCAGATAGCCCTCAATGCAAAGGCTCTAGACGCAAATATTGGTGTGAGAGCTAATTCAATCAAGGAAACACTGCATGTTGGTGAAGGGCATATTGAAGAAGAAGCAGCCGAGTGGTTCTTGTGGGAGAACAACTCCATTTGGCTCACTAACTTCACACACCATCAGGCTTCCAAGCAGCTCTCAAGGAAACTCACTTTTCGCACTCTATGCTTAATGCCCTTTGAGTGCATTACCTAGCAATGAACCTGATAGAGCATCGCACACAAACCAATGCTCCACATGCGGGTTTCACATGCCAAAAACTCCACATTCACAGACAACTTCAGCGCCAAAGCCGTTTTCAGATAGCCCTCAACGCAAAGGCTCTAGACGCAAATATTGGTGTGAGAGCTAATTCCTTCAAGGAAACACTGCATGTTGGTGAAGGGCATATTGAAGAAGAAGCAGCCGAGTGATTCTTGTGGGAGAACAACTCCATTTGGCTCACTAACTTCACACACCATCAGGCTTCCAAGCAGCTCTCACGGGAACTCACTTTTCACACTCTATGCTTAATGCCCTTTGAGTGCATTACCTAGGAATGAACCTGGTAGAGCATCACACACAAACCAATGCTCCACATGCGGGTTTCACATGCCACCAACTCCACATTCACAGACAACTTCAGCGCCAGAGCTTTTTTCAGATAGCCCTCAATGCAAAGGCTCTAGACGCAAATATTGGTGTGAGAGCTAATTCAATCCAGGAAACACTGCATGTTGGTGAAGGGCATATTGAAGAAGAAGCAGCCGAGTGATTCTTGTGGGAGAACAACTCCATTTGGCTCACTAACTTCACACACCATCAGGCTTCCAAGCAGCTCTCACGGAAACTCACTTTTCACACTCTAGGCTTAATGCCCTTTGAGTGCATTATCTAGG
This sequence comes from Ochotona princeps, assembly GCF_030435755.1. Lineage (NCBI taxonomy): Eukaryota > Metazoa > Chordata > Mammalia > Lagomorpha > Ochotonidae > Ochotona > Ochotona princeps. Next base: position 38,505 of record NW_026696435.1, read on the forward strand.
AATGAACCTGGTAGAGCATCACACACAAACCAATGCTCCACATGCGGGTTTCACATGCCACCAACTCCACATTCACAGACAACTTCAGCGCTAAAGCCGTTTTCAGATAGCCCTCAATGCAAAGGCTCTAGACGCAAATATTGGTGTGAGAGCTAATTCAATCAAGGAAACACTGCATGTTGGTGAAGGGCATATTGAAGAAGGATCAGCCGAGTGGTTCTTGTGGGAGAACAACTCCATTTGGCTCACTAACTTCACACACCATCAGGCTTCCAAGCAGCTCTCAAGGAAACTCACTTTTCACACTCTATGCTTAATGCCCTTTGAGTGCATTATCTAGCAATGAACCTGGTAGAGCATCACACACAAACCAATGCTCCACATGCGGGTTTCACATGCCACCAACTCCACATTCACAGACAACTTCAGCGCCAAAGCCGTTTTCAGATAGCCCTCAACGCAAAGGCTCTAGACGCAAATATTGGTGTGAGAGCTAATTCATTCAAGGAAACACTGCATGTTGGTGAAGGGCATATTGAAGAAGAAGCAGCCGAGTGGTTCTTGTGGGAGAACAACTCCATTTGGCTCACTAACTTCACACACCATCAGGCTTCCAAGCAGCTCTCAAGGAAACTCACTTTTCACACTCTATCTTTAATGCCCTTTGAGTGCCTAGGACTGAAAGAAGCTTGGTCAGCATCGCACACAAACCAATGCTCCACATGCGGGATTCACATGCCCCCAACTCCACATTCACAGACAACTTCAGCGCCAATGCCGTTTTCAGATAGCCCTCAATGCAAAGGCTCTAGACGCAAATATTGGTGTGAGAGCTAATTCAATCAAGGAAACACTGCATGTTGGTGAAGCGCATATTGAAGAAGAAGCAGCCGAGTGGTTCTTGTGGGAGAACAACTCCATTTGGCTCACTAACTTCACACACCATCAGGCTTCCAAGCAGCTCTCAAGGAAACTCACTATTCACACTCTATGTTTAATGCCCTTTGAGTGCCTAGGACTGAAAGAAGCTTGGTCAGCATCGCACACAAACCAATGCTCCACATGCGGGATTCACATGCCACCAACTCCACATTCACAGACAACTTCAGCTCCAATGCCGTTTTCAGATAGCCCTCAATGCAAAGGCTCTAGACGCAAATATTGGTGTGAGAGCTAATTCAATCAAGGAAACACTGCATGTTGGTGAAGGGCATATTGAAGAAGAAGCAGCCGAGTGGTTCTTGTGGGAGAACAACTCCATTTGGCTCACTAACTTCACACACCATCAGGCTTCCAAGCAGCTCTCAAGGAAACTCACTTTTCACACTCTAGGCTTAATGCCCTTTGAGTGCATTATCTAGCAATGAACCTGGTAGAGCATCACACACAAACCAATGCTCCACATGCGGGTTTCACATGCCACCAACTCCACATTCACAGACAACTTCAGCGCTAAAGCCGTTTTCAGATAGCCCTCAATGCAAAGGCTCTAGACGCAAATATTGGTGTGAGAGCTAATTCAATCAAGGAAACACTGCATGTTGGTGAAGGGCATATTGAAGAAGAAGCAGCCGAGTGGTTCTTGTGGGAGAACAACTCCATTTGGCTCACTAACTTCACACACCATCAGGCTTCCAAGCAGCTCTCAAGGAAACTCACTTTTCACACTCTATCCTTAATGCCCTTTGAGTGCATTATCTAGCAATGAACCTGGTAGAGCATCACACACAAACCAATGCTCCACATGCGGGTTTCACATGCCACCAACTCCACATTCACAGACAACTTCAGCGCCAGAGCCTTTTTCAGATAGCCCTCAATGCAAAGGCTCTAGACGCAAATATTGGTGTGAGAGCTAATTCAATCAAGGAAACACTGCATGTTGGTGAAGCGCATATTGAAGAAGAAGCAGCCGAGTGGTTCTTGTGGGAGAACAACTCCATTTGGCTCACTAACTTCACACACCATCAGGCTTCCAAGCAGCTCTCAAGGAAACTCACTTTTCACACTCTATGCTTAATGCCCTTTGAGTGCTTAGGACTGAAAGAAGCTTGGTCAGCATCGCACACAAACCAATGCTCCACATGCGGGATTCACATGCCACCAACTCCACATTCACAGACAACTTCAGCGCCAATGCCGTTTTCAGATAGCCCTCAATGCAAAGGCTCTAGACGCAAATATTGGTGTGAGAGCTAATTCAATCAAGGAAACACTGCATGTTGGTGAAGGGCATATTGAAGAAGAAGCAGCCGAGTGGTTCTTGTGGGAGAACAACTCCATTTGGCTCACTAACTTCACACACCATCAGGCTTCCAAGCAGCTCTCAAGGAAACTCACTTTTCACACTCTATGCTTAATGCCCTTTGAGTGCATTATCTAGCAATGAACCTGGTAGAGCATCACACACAAACCAATGCTCCACATGCGGGTTTCACATGCCACCAACTCCACATTCACAGACAACTTCAGCGCCAGAGCTTTTTTCAGATAGCCCTCAATGCAAAGGCTCTAGATGCAAATATTGGTGTGAGAGCTAATTCAATCAAGGAAACACTGCATGTTGGTGAAGGGCATATTGAAGAAGAAGCAGCCGAGTGATTCTTGTGGGAGAACAACTCCATTTGGCTCACTAACTTCACACACCATCAGGCTTCCAAGCAGCTCTCACGGAAACTCACTTTTCACACTCTAGGCTTAATGCCCTTTGAGTGCATTATCTAGCAATGAACCTGGTAGAGCATCACACACAAACCAATGCTCCACATGCGGGTTTCACATGCCACCAACCCCACATTCACAGACAACTTCAGCGTTAAAGCCGTTTTCAGATAGCCCTCAATGCAAAGGCCCTAGACGCAAATATTGGTGTGAGAGCTAATTCAATCAAGGAAACACTGCATGTTGGTGAAGGGCATATTGAAGAAGAAGCAGCCGAGTGGTTCTTGTGGGAGAACAACTCCATTTGGCTCACTAACTTCACACACCATCAGGCTTCCAAGCAGCTCTCAAGGAAACTCACTATTCACACTCTATGTTTAATGCCCTTTGAGTGCCTAGGACTGAAAGAAGCTTGGTCAGCATCGCACACAAACCAATGCTCCACATGCGGGATTCACATGCCACCAACTCCACATTCACAGACAACTTCAGCTCCAATGCCGTTTTCAGATAGCCCTCAATGCAAAGGCTCTAGACGCAAATATTGGTGTGAGAGCTAATTCAATCAAGGAAACACTGCATGTTGGTGAAGGGCATATTGAAGAAGAAGCAGCCGAGTGGTTCTTGTGGGAGAACAACTCCATTTGGCTCACTAACTTCACACACCATCAGGCTTCCAAGCAGCTCTCAAGGAAACTCACTTTTCACACTCTAGGCTTAATGCCCTTTGAGTGCATTATCTAGCAATGAACCTGGTAGAGCATCACACACAAACCAATGCTCCACATGCGGGTTTCACATGCCACCAACTCCACATTCACAGACAACTTCAGCGCTAAAGCCGTTTTCAGATAGCCCTCAATGCAAAGGCTCTAGACGCAAATATTGGTGTGAGAGCTAATTCAATCAAGGAAACACTGCATGTTGGTGAAGGGCATATTGAAGAAGAAGCAGCCGAGTGGTTCTTGTGGGAGAACAACTCCATTTGGCTCACTAACTTCACACACCATCAGGCTTCCAAGCAGCTCTCAAGGAAACTCACTTTTCACACTCTATCCTTAATGCCCTTTGAGTGCATTATCTAGCAATGAACCTGGTAGAGCATCACACACAAACCAATGCTCCACATGCGGGTTTCACATGCCACCAACTCCACATTCACAGACAACTTCAGCGCCAGAGCCTTTTTCAGATAGCCCTCAATGCAAAGGCTCTAGACGCAAATATTGGTGTGAGAGCTAATTCAATCAAGGAAACACTGCATGTTGGTGAAGCGCATATTGAAGAAGAAGCAGCCGAGTGGTTCTTGTGGGAGAACAACTCCATTTGGCTCACTAACTTCACACACCATCAGGCTTCCAAGCAGCTCTCAAGGAAACTCACTTTTCACACTCTATGCTTAATGCCCTTTGAGTGCTTAGGACTGAAAGAAGCTTGGTCAGCATCGCACACAAACCAATGCTCCACATGCGGGATTCACATGCCACCAACTCCACATTCACAGACAACTTCAGCGCCAATGCCGTTTTCAGATAGCCCTCAATGCAAAGGCTCTAGACGCAAATATTGGTGTGAGAGCTAATTCAATCAAGGAAACACTGCATGTTGGTGAAGGGCATATTGAAGAAGAAGCAGCCGAGTGGTTCTTGTGGGAGAACAACTCCATTTGGCTCACTAACTTCACACACCATCAGGCTTCCAAGCAGCTCTCAAGGAAACTCACTTTTCACACTCTATGCTTAATGCCCTTTGAGTGCATTATCTAGCAATGAACCTGGTAGAGCATCACACACAAACCAATGCTCCACATGCGGGTTTCACATGCCACCAACTCCACATTCACAGACAACTTCAGCGCCAGAGCCTTTTTCAGATAGCCCTCAATGCAAAGGCTCTAGACGCAAATATTGGTGTGAGAGCTAATTCAATCAAGGAAACACTGCATGTTGGTGAAGCGCATATTGAAGAAGAAGCAGCCGAGTGGTTCTTGTGGGAGAACAACTCCATTTGGCTCACTAACTTCACACACCATCAGGCTTCCAAGCAGCTCTCAAGGAAACTCACTTTTCACACTCTATGCTTAATGCCCTTTGAGTGCATTATCTAGCAATGAACCTGGTAGAGCATCACACACAAACCAATGCTCCACATGCGGGTTTCACATGCCACCAACTCCACATTCACAGACAACTTCAGCGCCAAAGCCGTTTTCAGATAGCCCTCAATGCAAAGGCTCTAGACGCAAATATTGGTGTGAGAGCTAATTCAATCAAGGAAACACTGCATGTTGGTGAAGGGCATATTGAAGAAGAAGCAGCCGAGTGGTTCTTGTGGGAGAACAACTCCATTTGGCTCACTAACTTCACACACCATCAGGCTTCCAAGCAGCTCTCAAGGAAACTCACTTTTCACACTCTATGCTTAATGCCCTTTGAGTGCATTATCTAGGAATGAACCTGGTAGAGCATCACACACAAACCAATGCTCCACATGCGGGTTTCACATGCCACCAACTCCACATTCACAGACAACTTCAGCGCCAGAGCCGTTTTCAGATAGCCCTCAATGCAAAGGCTCTAGACGCAAATATTGGTGTGAGAGCTAATTCAATCAAGGAAACACTGCATGTTGGTGAAGGGCATATTGAAGAAGAAGCAGCCGAGTGATTCTTGTGGGAGAACAACTCCATTTGGCTCACTAACTTCACACACCATCAGGCTTCCAAGCAGCTCTCACGGGAACTCACTTTTCACACTCTATGCTTAATGCCCTTTGAGTGCATTATCTAGCAATGAACCTGGTAGAGCATCACACACAAACCAATGCTCCACATGCGGGTTTCACATGCCACCAACTCCACATTCACAGACAACTTCAGCGCCAGAGCTTTTTTCAGATAGCCCTCAATGCAAAGGCTCTAGACGCAAATATTGGTGTGAGAGCTAATTCAATCAAGGAAACACTGCATGTTGGTGAAGGGCATATTGAAGAAGAAGCAGCCGAGTGATTCTTGTGGGAGAACAACTCCATTTGGCTCACTAACTTCACACACCATCAGGCTTCCAAGCAGCTCTCACGGAAACTCACTTTTCACACTCTAGGCTTAATGCCCTTTGAGTGCATTATCTAGCAATGAACCTGGTAGAGCATCACACACAAACCAATGCTCCACATGCGGGTTTCACATGCCACCAACTCCACATTCACAGACAACTTCAGCGCTAAAGCCGTTTTCAGATAGCCCTCAATGCAAAGGCCCTAGACGCAAATATTGGTGTGAGAGCTAATTCAATCAAGGAAACACTGCATGTTGGTGAAGGGCATATTGAAGAAGAAGCAGCCGAGTGGTTCTTGTGGGAGAACAACTCCATTTGGCTCACTAACTTCACACACCATCAGGCTTCCAAGCAGCTCTCAAGGAAACTCACTTTTCACACTCTATGCTTAATGCCCTTTGAGTGCATTATCTAGCAATGAACCTGGTAGAGCATCACACACAAACCAATGCTCCACATGCGGGTTTCACATGCCACCAACTCCACATTCACAGACAACTTCAGCGCTAAAGCCGTTTTCAGATAGCCCTCAATGCAAAGGCTCTAGACGCAAATATTGGTGTGAGAGCTAATTCAATCAAGGAAACACTGCATGTTGGTGAAGGGCATATTGAAGAAGAAGCAGCCGAGTGGTTCTTGTGGGAGAACAACTCCATTTGGCTCACTAACTTCACACACCATCAGGCTTCCAAGCAGCTCTCAAGGAAACTCACTATTCACACTCTATGTTTAATGCCCTTTGAGTGCCTAGGACTGAAAGAAGCTTGGTCAGCATCGCACACAAACCAATGCTCCACATGCGGGATTCACATGCCACCAACTCCACATTCACAGACAACTTCAGCTCCAATGCCGTTTTCAGATAGCCCTCAATGCAAAGGCTCTAGACGCAAATATTGGTGTGAGAGCTAATTCAATCAAGGAAACACTGCATGTTGGTGAAGGGCATATTGAAGAAGAAGCAGCCGAGTGGTTCTTGTGGGAGAACAACTCCATTTGGCTCACTAACTTCACACACCATCAGGCTTCCAAGCAGCTCTCAAGGAAACTCACTTTTCACACTCTAGGCTTAATGCCCTTTGAGTGCATTATCTAGCAATGAACCTGGTAGAGCATCACACACAAACCAATGCTCCACATGCGGGTTTCACATGCCACCAACTCCACATTCACAGACAACTTCAGCGCTAAAGCCGTTTTCAGATAGCCCTCAATGCAAAGGCTCTAGACGCAAATATTGGTGTGAGAGCTAATTCAATCAAGGAAACACTGCATGTTGGTGAAGGGCATATTGAAGAAGAAGCAGCCGAGTGGTTCTTGTGGGAGAACAACTCCATTTGGCTCACTAACTTCACACACCATCAGGCTTCCAAGCAGCTCTCAAGGAAACTCACTTTTCACACTCTATGCTTAATGCCCTTTGAGTGCATTATCTAGCAATGAACCTGGTAGAGCATCACACACAAACCAATGCTCCACATGCGGGTTTCACATGCCACCAACTCCACATTCACAGACAACTTCAGCGCCAGAGCCTTTTTCAGATAGCCCTCAATGCAAAGGCTCTAGACGCAAATATTGGTGTGAGAGCTAATTCAATCAAGGAAACACTGCATGTTGGTGAAGCGCATATTGAAGAAGAAGCAGCCGAGTGGTTCTTGTGGGAGAACAACTCCATTTCGCTCACTAACTTCACACACCATCAGGCTTCCAAGCAGCTCTCAAGGAAACTCACTTTTCACACTCTATGCTTAATGCCCTTTGAGTGCTTAGGACTGAAAGAAGCTTGGTCAGCATCGCACACAAACCAATGCTCCACATGCGGGATTCACATGCCACCAACTCCACATTCACAGACAACTTCAGCGCCAATGCCGTTTTCAGATAGCCCTCAATGCAAAGGCTCTAGACGCAAATATTGGTGTGAGAGCTAATTCAATCAAGGAAACACTGCATGTTGGTGAAGGGCATATTGAAGAAGAAGCAGCCGAGTGGTTCTTGTGGGAGAACAACTCCATTTGGCTCACCAAATTCACACACCATCAGGCTTCCAAGCAGCTCTCAAGGAAACTCACTTTTCACACTCTATGCTTAATGCCCTTTGAGTGCATTATCTAGCAATGAACCTGGTAGAGCATCACACACAAACCAATGCTCCACATGCGGGTTTCACATGCCACCAACTCCACATTCACAGACAACTTCAGCGCCAGAGCCATTTTCAGATAGCCCTCAATGCAAAGGCTCTAGACGCAAATATTGGTGTGAGAGCTAATTCAATCAAGGAAACACTGCATGTTGGTGAAGCGCATATTGAAGAAGAAGCAGCCGAGTGGTTCTTGTGGGAGAACAACTCCATTTGGCTCACTAACTTCACACACCATCAGGCTTCCAAGCAGCTCTCAAGGAAACTCACTTTTCACACTCTGCTTAATGCCCTTTGAGTGCATTATCTAGCAATGAACCTGGTAGAGCATCACACACAAACCAATGCTCCACAATGCGGGTTTCACATGCCACCAACTCCACATTCACAGACAACTTCAGCGCCAGAGCTTTTTTCAGATAGCCCTCAACGCAAAGGCTCTAGACGCAAATATTGGTGTGAGAGCTAATTCAATCAAGGAAACACTGCATGTTGGTGAAGGGCATATTGAAGAAGAAGCAGCCGAGTGGTTCTTGTGGGAGAACAACTCCATTTGGCTCACTAACTTCACACACCATCAGGCTTCCAAGCAGCTCTCAAGGAAACTCACTTTTCACACTCTATGCTTAATGCCCTTTGAGTGCATTATCTAGCAATGAACCTGGTAGAGCATCACACACAAACCAATGCTCCACATGCGGGTTTCACATGCCACCAACTCCACATTCACAGACAACTTCAGCGCCAGAGCCTTTTTCAGATAGCCCTCAATGCAAAGGCTCTAGACGCAAATATTGGTGTGAGAGCTAATTCAATCAAGGAAACACTGCATGTTGGTGAAGGGCATATTGAAGAAGAAGCAGCCGAGTGGTTCTTGTGGGAGAACAACTCCATTTGGCTCACTAACTTCACACACCATCAGGCTTCCAAGCAGCTCTCAAGGAAACTCACTTTTCACACTCTAGGCTTAATGCCCTTTGAGTGCATTATCTAGCAATGAACCTGGTAGAGCATCACACACAAACCAATGCTCCACATGCGGGTTTCACATGCCACCAACTCCACATTCACAGACAACTTCAGCGCCAGAGCCGTTTTCAGATAGCCCTCAATGCAAAGGCTCTAGACGCAAATATTGGTGTGAGAGCTAATTCAATCAAGGAAACACTGCATGTTGGTGAAGGGCATATTGAAGAAGAAGCAGCCGAGTGGTTCTTGTGGGAGAACAACTCCATTTGGCTCACTAACTTCACACACCATCAGGCTTCCAAGCAGCTCTCAAGGAAACTCACTTTTCACACTCTATGCTTAATGCCCTTTGAGTGCATTATCTAGCAATGAACCTGGTAGAGCATCACACACAAACCAATGCTCCACATGCGGGTTTCACATGCCACCAACTCCACATTCACAGACAACTTCAGCGCCAGAGCCTTTTTCAGATAGCCCTCAATGCAAAGTCTCTAGACGCAAATATTGGTGTGAGAGCTAATTCAATCAAGGAAACACTGCATGTTGGTGAAGGGCATATTGAAGAAGAAGCAGCCGAGTGGTTCTTGTGGGAGAACAACTCCATTTGGCTCACTAACTTCACACACCATCAGGCTTCCAAGCAGCTCTCAAGGAAACTCACTTTACACTCTATGCTTAATGCCCTTTGAGTGCATTATCTAGCAATGAACCTGGTAGAGCATCACACACAAACCAATGCTCCACATGCGGGTATCACATGCCACCAACTCCACATTCACAGACAACTTCAGCGCCAAAGCCGTTTTCAGATAGCCCTCAATGCAAAGGCTCTAGACGCAAATATTGGTGTGAGAGCTAATTCAATCAAGGAAACACTGCATGTTGGTGAAGGGCATATTGAAGAAGAAGCAGCCGAGTGGTTCTTGTGGGAGAACAACTCCATTTGGCTCACAAACTTCATACACCATCAGGCTTCCAAGCAGCTCTCAAGGAAACTCACTTTTCACACTCTATGCTTAATGCCCTTTGAGTGCATTATCTAGCAATGAACCTGGTAGAGCATCACACACAAACCAATGCTCCACATGCGGGTTTCACATGCCACCAACTCCACATTCACAGACAACTTCAGCGCCAGAGCCGTTTTCAGATAGCCCTCAATGCAAAGTCTCTAGACGCAAATATTGGTGTGAGAGCTAATTCAATCAAGGAAACACTGCATGTTGGTGAAGGGCATATTGAAGAAGAAGCAGCCGAGTGGTTCTTGTGGGAGAACAACTCCATTTGGCTCACTAACTTCATACACCATTAGGCTTCCAAGCAGCTCTCAAGGAAACTCACTTTTCACACTCTATGCTTAATGCCCTTTGAGTGCATTATCTAGCAATGAACCTGGTAGAGCATCACACACAAACCAATGCTCCACATGCGGGTTTCACATGCCACCAACTCCACATTCACAGACAACTTCAGCGCCAGAGCCTTTTTCAGATAGCCCTCAATGCAAAGTCTCTAGACGCAAATATTGGTGTGAGAGCTAATTCAATCAAGGAAACACTGCATGTTGGTGAAGGGCATATTGAAGAAGCAGCCGAGTGGTTCTTGTGGGAGAACAACTCCATTTGGCTCACTAACTTCACACACCATCAGGCTTCCCAGCAGCTCTCAAGGAAACTCACTTTTCACACTCTATGCTTAATGCCCTTTGAGTGCATTATCTAGCAATGAACCTGGTAGAGCATCACACACAAACCAATGCTCCACATGCGGGTTTCACATGCCACCAACTCCACATTCACAGACAACTTCAGCGCCAGAGCCTTTTTCAGATAGCCCTCAATGCAAAGTCTCTAGACGCAAATATTGGTGTGAGAGCTAATTCAATCAAGGAAACACTGCATGTTGGTGAAGGGCATATTGAAGAAGCAGCCGAGTGTTTCTTGTGGGAGAACAACTCCATTTGGCTCGCTAAGTTCACACACCATCAGGCTTCCAAGCAGCTCTCAAGGAAACTCACTTTTCACACTCTATGCTTAATGCCCTTTGAGTGCATTATCTAGCAATGAACCTGGTAGAGCATCACACACAAACCAATGCTCCACATGCGGGTTTCACATGCCACCAACTCCACATTCACAGACAACTTCAGCGCCAAAGCCTTTTTCAGATAGCCCTCAATGCAAAGGCTCTAGACGCAAATATTGGTGTGAGAGCTAATTCAATCAAGGAAACACTGCATGTTGTTGGAGCGCATAATGAAGAAGAAGCAGCCGAGTGGTTCTTGTGGGAGAACAACTCCATTTGGCTCACTAACTTCACACACCATCAGGCTTCCAAGCAGCTCTCAAGGAAACTCACTTTTCACACTCTATGCTTAATGCCCTTTGAGTGCATTATCTAGCAATGAACCTGGTAGAGCATCACACACAAACCAATGCTCCACATGCGGGTTTCACATGCCACCAACTCCTCATTCACAGACAACTTCAGCGCCAGAGCCATTTTCAGATAGCCCTCAATGCAAAGGCTCTAGACGCAAATATTGGTGTGAGAGCTAATTCAATCAAGGAAACACTGCATGTTGGTGAAGGGCATATTGAAGAAGAAGCAGCCGAGTGGTTCTTGTGGGAGAACAACTCCATTTGGCTCACCAAATTCACACACCATCAGGCTTCCAAGCAGCTCTCAAGGAAACTCACTTTTCACACTCTATGCTTAATGCCCTTTGAGTGCATTATCTAGCAATGAACCTGGTAGAGCATCACACACAAACCAATGCTCCACATGCGGGTATCACATGCCACCAACTCCACATTCACAGACAACTTCAGCGCCAAAGCCGTTTTCAGATAGCCCTCAATGCAAAGGCTCTAGACGCAAATATTGGTGTGAGAGCTAATTCAATCAAGGAAACACTGCATGTTGGTGAAGGGCATATTGAAGAAGAAGCAGCCGAGTGGTTCTTGTGGGAGAACAACTCCATTTGGCTCACAAACTTCATACACCATCAGGCTTCCAAGCAGCTCTCAAGGAAACTCACTTTTCACACTCTATGCTTAATGCCCTTTGAGTGCCTACGACTGAAAGAAGCTTGGTCAGCATCGCACACAAACCAATGCTCCACATGCGGGATTCACATGCCACCAACTCCACATTCACAGACAACTTCAGCGCCAATGCCGTTTTCAGATAGCCCTCAATGCAAAGGCTCTAGACGCAAATATTGGTGTGAGAGCTAATTCAATCAAGGAAACACTGCATGTTGGTGAAGGGCATATTGAAGAAGAAGCAGCCGAGTGGTTCTTGTGGGAGAACAACTCCATTTGGCTCACTAACTTCACACACCATCAGGCTTCCAAGCAGCTCTCAAGGAAACTCACTTTTCACACTCTAGGCTTAATGCCCTTTGAGTGCATTATCTAGCAATGAACCTGGTAGAGCATCACACACAAACCAATGCTCCACATGCGGGTTTCACATGCCACCAACTCCACATTCACAGACAACTTCAGCGCCAGAGCCTTTTTCAGATAGCCCTCAATGCAAAGGCTCTAGACGCAAATATTGGTGTGAGAGCTAATTCAATCAAGGAAACACTGCATGTTGGTGAAGGGCATATTGAAGAAGAAGCAGCCGAGTGGTTCTTGTGGGAGAACAACTCCATTTGGCTCACTAACTTCACACACCATCAGGCTTCCAAGCAGCTCTCAAGGAAACTCACTTTTCACACTCTAGGCTTAATGCCCTTTGAGTGCATTATCTAGCAATGAACCTGGCAGAGCATCACACACAAACCAATGCTCCACATGCGGGTTTCACATGCCACCAACTCCACATTCACAGACAACTTCAGCGCCAGAGCCGTTTTCAGATAGCCCTCAATGCAAAGGCTCTAGACGCAAATATTGGTGTGAGAGCTAATTCAATCAAGGAAACACTGCATGTTGGTGAAGGGCATATTGAAGAAGAAGCAGCCGAGTGGTTCTTGTGGGAGAACAACTCCATTTGGCTCACTAACTTCATACACCATTAGGCTTCCAAGCAGCTCTCAAGGAAACTCACTTTTCACACTCTATGCTTAATGCCCTTTGAGTGCATTATCTAGCAATGAACCTGGTAGAGCATCACACACAAACCAATGCTCCACATGCGGGTTTCACATGCCACCAACTCCACATTCACAGACAACTTCAGCGCCAGAGCCTTTTTCAGATAGCCCTCAATGCAAAGTCTCTAGACGCAAATATTGGTGTGAGAGCTAATTCAATCAAGGAAACACTGCATGTTGGTGAAGGGCATATTGAAGAAGCAGCCGAGTGGTTCTTGTGGGAGAACAACTCCATTTGGCTCACTAACTTCACACACCATCAGGCTTCCAAGCAGCTCTCAAGGAAACTCACTTTTCACACTCTATGCTTAATGCCCTTTGAGTGCATTATCTAGCAATGAACCTGGTAGAGCATCACACACAAACCAATGCTCCACATGCGGGTTTCACATGCCACCAACTCCACATTCACAGACAACTTCAGCGCCAGAGCCTTTTTCAGATAGCCCTCAATGCAAAGGCTCTAGACGCAAATATTGGTGTGAGAGCTAATTCAATCAAGGAAACACTGCATGTTGTTGAAGCGCATAATGAAGAAGAAGCAGCCGAGTGGTTCTTGTGGGAGAACAACTCCATTTGGCTCACTAACTTCACACACCATCAGGCTTCCAAGCAGCTCTCAAGGAAACTCACTTTTCACACTCTATGCTTAATGCCCTTTGAGTGCATTATCTAGCAATGAACCTGGTAGAGCATCACACACAAACCAATGCTCCACATGCGGGTTTCACATGCCACCAACTCCTCATTCACAGACAACTTCAGCGCCAGAGCCATTTTCAGATAGCCCTCAATGCAAAGGCTCTAGACGCAAATATTGGTGTGAGAGCTAATTCAATCAAGGAAACACTGCATGTTGGTGAAGGGCATATTGAAGAAGAAGCAGCCGAGTGGTTCTTGTGGGAGAACAACTCCATTTGGCTCACTAACTTCACACACCATCAGGCTTCCAAGCAGCTCTCAAGGAAACTCACTTTTCACACTCTATGCTTAATGCCCTTTGAGTGCATTATCTAGCAATGAACCTGGTAGAGCATCACACACAAACCAATGCTCCACATGCGGGTTTCACATGCCACCAACTCCTCATTCACAGACAACTTCAGCGCCAGAGCCATTTTCAGATAGCCCTCAATGCAAAGGCTCTAGACGCAAATATTGGTGTGAGAGCTAATTCAATCAAGGAAACACTGCATGTTGGTGAAGGGCATATTGAAGAAGAAGCAGCCGAGTGGTTCTTGTGGGAGAACAACTCCATTTGGCTCACTAACTTCACACACCATCAGGCTTCCAAGCAGCTCTCAAGGAAACTCACTTTTCACACTCTATGCTTAATGCCCTTTGGGTGCATTATCTAGCAATGAACCTGGTAGAGCATCACACACAAACCAATGCTCCACATGCGGGTATCAAATGCCACCAACTCCACATTCACAGACAACTTCAGCGCCAAAGCCGTTTTCAGATAGCCCTCAATGCAAAGGCTCTAGACGCAAATATTGGTGTGAGAGCTAATTCAATCAAGGAAACACTGCATGTTGGTGAAGGGCATATTGAAGAAGAAGCAGCCGAGTGGTTCTTGTGGGAGAACAACTCCATTTGGCTCACAAACTTCACACACCATCAGGCTTCCAAGCAGCTCTCAAGGAAACTCACTTTTCACACTCTATGCTTAATGCCCTTTGAGTGCCTAGGACTGAAAGAAGCTTGGTCAGCATCGCACACAAACCAATGCTCCACATGCGGGATTCACATGCCACCAACTCCACATTCACAGACAACTTCAGCGCCAATGCCGTTTTCAGATAGCCCTCAATGCAAAGGTTCTAGACGCAAATATTGGTGTGAGAGCTAATTCAATCAAGGAAACACTGCATGTTGGTGAAGGGCATATTGAAGAAGAAGCAGCCGAGTGATTCTTGTGGGAGAACAACTCCATTTGGCTCACTAACTTCACACACCATCAGGCTTCCAAGCAGCTCTCAAGGAAACTCACTTTTCACACTCTATGCTTAATGCCCTTTGAGTGCATTATCTAGCAATGAACCTGGTAGAGCATCACACACAAACCAATGCTCCACATGCGGGTTTCACATGCCACCAACTCCACATTCACAGACAACTTCAGCGCCAGAGCCTTTTTCAGATAGCCCTCAATGCAAAGGCTCTAGACGCAAATATTGGTGTGAGAGCTAATTCAATCAAGGAAACACTGCATGTTGGTGAAGGGCATATTGAAGAAGAAGCAGCCGAGTGGTTCTTGTGGGAGAACAACTCCATTTGGCTCACTAACTTCACACACCATCAGGCTTCCAAGCAGCTCTCAAGGAAACTCACTTTTCACTCTCTATGCTTAATGCCCTTTGAGTGCATTATCTAGCAATGAACCTGGTAGAGCATCACACACAAACCAATGCTCCACATGCGGGTTTCACATGCCACCAACTCCACATTCACAGACAACTTCAGCGCCAGAGCCATTTTCAGATAGCCCTCAATGCAAAGGCTCTAGACGCAAATATTGGTGTGAGAGCTAATTCAATCAAGGAAACACTGCATGTTGGTGAAGGGCATATTGAAGAAGAAGCAGCCGAGTGGTTCTTGTGGGAGAACAACTCCATTTGGCTCACTAACTTCATACACCATTAGGCTTCCAAGCAGCTATCAAGGAAACTCACTTTTCACACTCTATGCTTAATGCCCTTTGAGTGCATTATCTAGCAATGAACCTGGTAGAGCATCACACACAAACCAATGCTCCACATGCGGGTTTCACATGCCACCAACTCCACATTCACAGACAACTTCAGCGCCAGAGCCTTTTTCAGATAGCCCTCAATGCAAAGGCTCTAGACGCAAATATTGGTGTGAGAGCTAATTCAATCAAGGAAACACTGCATGTTGGTGAAGGGCATATTGAAGAAGCAGCCGAGTGGTTCTTGTGGGAGAACAACTCCATTTGGCTCACTAAGTTCACACACCATCAGGCTTCCAAGCAGCTCTCAAGGAAACTCACTTTTCACACTCTATGCTTAATGCCCTTTGAGTGCATTATCTAGCAATGAACCTGGTAGAGCATCACACACAAACCAATGCTCCACATGCGGGTTTCACATGCCACCAACTCCACATTCACAGACAACTTCAGCGCCAGAGCCTTTTTCAGATAGCCCTCAATGCAAAGGCTCTAGACACAAATATTGGTGTGAGAGCTAATTCAATCAAGGAAACACTGCATGTTGTTGAAGCGCATAATGAAGAAGAAGCAGCCGAGTGGTTCTTGTGGGAGAACAACTCCATTTGGCTCACTAACTTCACACACCATCAGGCTTCCAAGCAGCTCTCAAGGAAACTCACTTTTCACACTCTATGCTTAATGCCCTTTGAGTGCATTATCTAGGAATGAACCTGGTAGAGCATCACACACAAACCAATGCTCCACATGCGGGTTTCACATGCCACCAACTCCTCATTCACAGACAACTTCAGCGCCAGAGCCATTTTCAGATAGCCCTCAATGCAAAGGCTCTAGACGCAAATATTGGTGTGAGAGCTAATTCAATCAAGGAAACACTGCATGTTGGTGAAGGGCATATTGAAGAAGAAGCAGCCGAGTGGTTCTTGTGGGAGAACAACTCCATTTGGCTCACTAAATTCATTCACCATCACGCTTCCAAGCAGCTCTCAAGGAAACTCACTTTTCACACTCTATGCTTAATGCCCTTTGAGTGCATTATCTAGCAATGAACCTGGTAGAGCATCACACACAAACCAATGCTCCACATGCGGGTATCACATGCCACCAACTCCACATTCACAGACAACTTCAGCGCCAAAGCCGTTTTCAGATAGCCCTCAATGCAAAGGCTCTAGACGCAAATATTGGTGTGAGAGCTAATTCAATCAAGGAAACACTGCATGTTGGTGAAGGGCATATTGAAGAAGAAGCAGCCGAGTGGTTCTTGTGGGAGAACAACTCCATTTGGCTCACAAACTACACACACCATCAGGCTTCCAAGCAGCTCTCAAGGAAACTCACTTTTCACACTCTATGCTTAATGCCCTTTGAGTGCCTAGGACTGAAAGAAACTTGGTCAGCATCGCACAAAAACCAATGCTCCACCATGCGGGATTCACATGCCACCAATTCCACATTCACAGACAACTTCAGCGCCAATGCCGTTTTCAGATAGCCCTCAATGCAAAGGCTCTAGACGCAAATATTGGTGTGAGAGCTAATTCAATCAAGGAAACACTGCATGTTGGTGAAGGGCATATTGAAGAAGAAGCAGCCGAGTGGTTCTTGTGGGAGAACAACTCCATTTGGCTCACTAACTTCACACACCATCAGGCTTCCAAGCAGCTCTCAAGGAAACTCACTTTTCACACTCTATGCTTAATGCCCTTTGAGTGCATTATCTAGGAATGAACCTGGTAGAGCATCACACACAAACCAATGCTCCACATGCGGGTTTCACATGCCACCAACTCCACATTCACAGACAACTTCAGCGCCAGAGCCGTTTTCAGATAGCCCTCAATGCAAAGGCTCTAGACGCAAATATTGGTGTGAGAGCTAATTCAATCAAGGAAACACTGCATGTTGTTGAAGCGCATATTGAAGAAGAAGCAGCCGAGTGGTTCTTGTGGGAGAACAACTCCATTTGGCTCACTAACTTCACACACCATCAGGCTTCCAAGCAGCTCTCAAGGAAACTCACTTTTCACACTCTATGCTTAATGCCCTTTGAGTGCATTATCTAGCAATGAACCAAGTAGAGCATCACACACAAACCAATGCTCCACATGCGGGTTTCACATGCCACCAACTCCACATTCACAGACAACTTCAGCGCCAGAGCGTTTTCAGATAGCCCTCAATGCAAAGGCTCTAGACGCAAATATTGGTGTGAGAGCTAATTCAATCAAGGAAACACTGCATGTTGGTGAAGGGCATATTGAAGAAGAAGCAGCTGAGTGGTTCTTGTGGGAGAACAACTCCATTTGGCTCACTAACTTCACACACCATCAGGCTTCCAAGCAGCTCTCAAGGAAACTCACTTTTCGCACTCTATGCTTAATGCCCTTTGAGTGCATTATCTAGCAATGAACCTGGTAGAGCATCACACACAAACCAATGCTCCACATGCGGGTTTCACATGCCACCAACTCCACATTCACAGACAACTTCAGCGTCAGAGCTTTTTCAGATAGCCCTCAATGCAAGGCTCTAGACGCAAATATTGGTGTGAGAGCTAATTCAATCAAGGAAACACTGCATGTTGTTGAAGGGCATATTGAAGAAGAAGCAGCCGAGTGGTTCTTGTGGGAGAACAACTCCATTTGGCTCACTAACTTCACACACCATCAGGCTTCCAAGCAGCTCTCAAGGAAACTCACTTTTCACACTCTATGCTTAATGCCCTTTGAGTGCCTACGACTGAAAGAAGCTTGGTCAGCATCGCACACAAACCAATGCTCCACATGCGGGATTCACATGCCACCAACTCCACATTCACAGACAACTTCAGCGCCAATGCCGTTTTCAGATAGCCCTCAATGCAAAGGCTCTAGACGCAAATATTGGTGTGAGAGCTAATTCAATCAAGGAAACACTGCATGTTGGTGAAGGGCATATTGAAGAAGAAGCAGCCGAGTGGTTCTTGTGGGAGAACAACTCCATTTGGCTCACTAACTTCACACACCATCAGGCTTCCAAGCAGCTCTCAAGGAAACTCACTTTTCACACTCTATGCTTAATGCCCTTTGAGTGCATTATCTAGGAATGAACCTGGTAGAGCATCACACACAAACCAATGCTCCACATGAGGGTTTCACATGCCACCAACTCCACATTCACAGACAACTTCAGCGCTAAAGCCGTTTTCAGATAGCCCTCAATGCAAAGGCTCTAGACGCAAATATTGGTGTGAGAGCTAATTCAATCAAGGAAACACTGCATGTTGGTGAAGGGCATATTGAAGAAGAAGCAGCCGAGTGGTTCTTGTGGGAGAACAACTCCATTTGGCTCACTAACTTCACACACCATCAGGCTTCCAAGCAGCTCTCAAGGAAACTCACTTTTCACACTCTATGCTTAATGCCCTTTGAGTGCATTATCTAGGAATGAACCTGGTAGAGCATCACACACAAACCAATGCTCCACATGCGGGTTTCACATGCCACCAACTCCACATTCACAGACAACTTCAGCGCCAGAGCTTTTTTCAGATAGCCCTCAACGCAAAGGCTCTAGACGCAAATATTGGTGTGAGAGCTAATTCAATCAAGGAAACACTGCATGTTGGTGAAGGGCATATTGAAGAAGAAGCAGCCGAGTGGTTCTTGTGGGAGAACAACTCCATTTGGCTCACTAACTTCACACACCATTCAGGCTTCCAAGCAGCTCTCAAGGGAACTCACTTTTCACACTCTATGCTTAATGCCTTTTGAGTGCATTATCTAGCAATGAACCTGATAGTGCATCGCACACAAACCAATGCTCCACATGCGGGTTTCACATGCCACCAACTCCACATTCACAGACAACTTCAGCGCCAAAGCCGTTTTCAGATAGCCTCAACGCAAAGGCTCTAGACGCAAATATTGGTGTGAGAGCTAATTCAATCAAGGAAACACTGCATGTTGGTGAAGCGCATATTGAAGAAGAAGCAGCCGAGTGATTCTTGTGGGAGAACAACTCCATTTGGCTCACTAACTTCACACACCATCAGGCTTCCAAGCAGCTCTCAAGGGAACTCACTTTTCACACTCTATGCTTAATGCCCTTTGAGTGTCTAGGACTGAAAGAAGCTTGGTCAGCATCGCACACAAACCAATGCTCCACATGCGGGATTCACATGCCACCAACTCCACATTCACAGACAACTTCAGCGCCAATGCCGTTTTCAGATAGCCCTCAATGCAAAGGCTCTAGACGCAAATATTGGTGTGAGAGCTAATTCAATCAAGGAAACACTGCATGTTTGTGAAGGGCATATTGAAGAAGAAGCAGCCGAGTGGTTCTTGTGGGAGAACAACTCCATTTGGCTCACTAACTTCACACACCATCAGGCTTCCAAGCAGCTCTCAAGGAAACTCACTTTTCACACTCTAGGCTTAATGCCCTTTGAGTGCATTATCTAGCAATGAACCTGGTAGAGCATCACACACAAACCAATGCTCCACATGCGGGTTTCACATGCCACCAACTCCACATTCACAGACAACTTCAGCGCTAAAGCCGTTTTCAGATAGCCCTCAATGCAAAGGCTCTAGACGCAAATATTGGTGTGAGAGCTAATTCAATCAAGGAAACACTGCATGTTGGTGAAGGGCATATTGAAGAAGAAGCAGCCGAGTGGTTCTTGTGGGAGAACAACTCCATTTGGCTCACTAACTTCACACACCATCAGGCTTCCAAGCAGCTCTCAAGGAAACTCACTTTTCGCACTCTATGCTTAATGCCCTTTGAGTGCATTATCTAGCAATGAACCTGATAGAGCATCGCACACAAACCAATGCTCCACATGCGGGTTTCACATGCCACCAACTCCACATTCACAGACAACTTCAGCGCCAAAGCCGTTTTCAGATAGCCCTAAACGCAAAGGCTCTAGACGCAAATATTGGTGTGAGAGCTAATTCAATCAAGGAAACACTGCATGTTGGTGAAGCGCATATTGAAGAAGAAGCAGCCGAGTGATTCTTGTGGGAGAACAACTCCATTTGGCTCACTAACTTCACACACCATCAGGCTTCCAAGCAGCTCTCAAGGGAACTCACTTTTCACACTCTATGCTTAATGCCCGTTGAGTGCATTATCTAGCAATGAACCTGGTAGAGCATCACACACAAACCAATGCTCCACATGCGGGTTTCACATGCCACCAACTCCACATTCACAACAACTTCAGCGCCAGAGCCTTTTTCAGATAGCCCTCAATGCAAATGCTCTAGACGCAAATATTGGTGTGAGAGCTAATTCAATCAAGGAAACACTGCATGTTGGTGAAGGGCATATTGAAGAAGAAGCAGCCGAGTGGTTCTTGTGGGAGAACAACTCCATTTGGCTCACTAACTTCACACACCATCAGGCTTCCAAGCAGCTCTCACGGAAACTCACTTTTCACACTCTAGGCTTAATGCCCTTTGAGTGCATTATCTAGCAATGAACCTGGTAGAGCATCACACACAAACCAATGCTCCACATGCGGGTTTACCACATGCCAACCAACTCCACATTCACAGACAACTTCAGCGCCAAAGCCGTTTTCAGATAGCCCTCAATGCAAAGGCTCTAGACGCAAATATTGGTGTGAGAGCTAATTCAATCAAGGAAACACTGCATGTTGGTGAAGGGCATATTGAAGAAGAAGCAGCCGAGTGGTTCTTGTGGGAGAACAACTCCATTTGGCTCACTAACTTCACACACCATCATGCTTCCAAGCAGCTCTCAAGAAACTCACTTTTCACACTCTATGCTTAATGCCCTTTGAGTGCCTACGACTGAAAGAAGCTTGGTCAGCATCGCACACAAACCAATGCTCCACATGCGGGATTCACATGCCACCAACTCCACATTCACAGACAACTTCAGCGCCAATGCCGTTTTCAGATAGCCCTCAATGCAAAGGCTCTAGACGCAAATATTGGTGTGAGAGCTAATTCAATCAAGGAAACACTGCATGTTGGTGAAGGGCATATTGAAGAAGAAGCAGCCGAGTGGTTCTTGTGGGAGAACAACTCCATTTGGCTCACTAACTTCACACACCATCAGGCTTCCAAGCAGCTCTCAAGGAAACTCACTTTTCACACTCTATGCTTAATGCCCTTTGAGTGCATTATCTAGGAATGAACCTGGTAGAGCATCACACACAAACCAATGCTCCACATGCGGGTTTCACATGCCACCAACTCCACATTCACAGACAACTTCAGCGCTAAAGCCGTTTTCAGATAGCCCTCAATGCAAAGGCTCTAGACGCAAATATTGGTGTGAGAGCTAATTCAATCAAGGAAACACTGCATGTTGGTGAAGGGCATATTGAAGAAGAAGCAGCCGAGTGGTTCTTGTGGGAGAACAACTCCATTTGGCTCACTAACTTCACACACCATCAGGCTTCCAAGCAGCTCTCAAGGAAACTCACTTTTCACACTCTATGCTTAATGCCTTTTGAGTGCATTATCTAGCAATGAACCTGATAGAGCATCGCACACAAAGAAATGCTCCACATGCGGGTTTCACATGCCACCAACTCCACATTCACAGACAACTTCAGCGCCAAAGCCATTTTCAGATAGCCCTCAACGCAAAGGCTCTAGACGCAAATATTGGTGTGAGAGCTAATTCAATCAAGGAAACACTGCATGTTGGTGAAGCGCATATTGAAGAAGAAGCAGCCGAGTGATTCTTGTGGGAGAACAACTCCATTTGGCTCACTAACTTCACACACCATCAGGCTTCCAAGCAGCTCTCAAGGGAACTCACTTTTCACACTCTATGCTTAATGCCCTTTGAGTGCATTATCTAGGAATGAACCTGGTAGAGCATCACACACAAACCAATGCTCCACATGCGGGTTTCACATGCCACCAACTCCACATTCACAGACAACTTCAGCGCCAAAGCCGTTTTCAGATAGCCCTCAATGCAAAGGCTCTAGACGCAAATATTGGTGTGAGAGCTAATTCAATCAAGGAAACACTGCATGTTGGTGAAGGGCATATTGAAGAAGAAGCAGCTGAGTGGTTCTTGTGGGAGAACAACTCCATTTGGCTCACTAACTTCACACACCATCAGGCTTCCAAGCAGCTCTCAAGGAAACTCACTTTTCACACTCTATGCTTAATGCCCTTTGAGTGTCTAGGACTGAAAGAAGCTTGGTCAGCATCGCACACAAACCAATGCTCCACATGCGGGATTCACATGCCACCAACTCCACATTCACAGACAACTTCAGCGCCAATGCCGTTTTCAGATAGCCCTCAATGCAAAGGCTCTAGACGCAAATATTGGTGTGAGAGCTAATTCAATCAAGGAAACACTGCATGTTGGTGAAGGGCATATTGAAGAAGAAGCAGCCGAGTGGTTCTTATGGGAGAACAACTCCATTTGGCTCACTAACTTCACACACCATCAGGCTTCCAAGCAGCTCTCAAGGAAACTCACTTTTCACACTCTATGCTTAATGCCCTTTGAGTGCATTATCTAGCAATGAACCTGGTAGAGCATCACACACAAGCCAATGCTCCACATGCGGGTTTCACATGCCACCAACTCCACATTCACAGACAACTTCAGCGCTAAAGCCGTTTTCAGATAGCCCTCAATGCAAAGGCTCTAGACGCAAATATTGGTGTGAGAGCTAATTCAATCAAGGAAACACTGCATGTTGGTGAAGCACATATTGAAGAAGAAGCAGCCGAGTGGTTCTTGTGGGAGAACAACTCCATTTGGCTCACTAACTTCACACACCATCAGGCTTCCAAGCAGCTCTCAAGGAAACTCACTTTTCACACTCTAGGCTTAATGCCCTTTGAGTGCATTATCTAGGAATGAACCTGGTAGAGCATCACACACAACCCAATGCTCCACATGCGGGTTTCACATGCCACCAACTCCACATTCACAGACAACTTCAGCGCCAGAGCTTTTTTCAGATAGCCCTCAATGCAAAGGCTCTAGACGCAAATATTGGTGTGAGAGCTAATTCAATCAAGGAAACACTGCATGTTGGTGAAGGGCATATTGAAGAAGAAGCAGCCGAGTGGTTCTTGTGGGAGAACAACTCCATTTGGCTCACTAACTTCACACACCATCAGGCTTCCAAGCAGCTCTCAAGGAAACTCACTTTTCACACTCTATGCTTAATGCCCTTTGAGTGCCTAGGACTGAAAGAAGCTTGGTCAGCATCGCACACAAACCAATGCTCCACATGCGGGTTTCACATGCCACCAACTCCACATTCACAGACAACTTCAGCGCCAATGCCGTTTTCAGATAGCCCTCAATGCAAAGGCTCTAGACGCAAATATTGGTGTGAGAGCTAATTCAATCAAGGAAACACTGCATGTTGGTGAAGGGCATATTGAAGAAGAAGCAGCCGAGTGGTTCTTGTGGGAGAACAACTCCATTTGGCTCACTAACTTCACACACCATCAGGCTTCCAAGCAGCTCTCAAGGAAACTCACTTTTCACACTCTATGCTTAATGCCCTTTGAGTGCATTATCTAGCAATGAACCTGGTAGAGCATCACACACAAACCAATGCTCCACATGCGGGTTTCACATGCCACCAACTCCACATTCACAGACAACTTCAGCGCTAAAGCCGTTTTCACATAGCCCTCAATGCAAAGGCTCTAGACGCAAATATTGGTGTGAGAGCTAATTCAATCAAGGAAACACTGCATGTTGGTGAAGGGCATATTGAAGAAGAAGCAGCCGAGTGGTTCTTGTGGGAGAACAACTCCATTTGGCTCACTAACTTCACACACCATCAGGCTTCCAAGCAGCTCTCAAGGAAATTCACTTTTCACACTCTATGCTTAATGCCCTTTGAGTGCATTATCTAGCAATGAACCTGGTAGAGCATCACACACAAACCAATGCTCCACATGCGGGTATCACATGCCACCAACTCCACATTCACAGACAACTTCAGCGCCAAAGCCGTTTTCAGATAGCCCTCAATGCAAAAGCTCTAGACGCAAATATTGGTGTGAGAGCTAATTCAATCAAGGAAACACTGCATGTTGGTGAAGGGCATATTGAAGAAGAAGCAGCCGAGTGATTCTTGTGGGAGAACAACTCCATTTGGCTCACTAACTTCACACACCATCAGGCTTCCAAGCAGCTATCAAGGGAACTCACTTTTCACACTCTATGCTTAATGCCCGTTGAGTGCATTATCTAGCAATGAACCTGGTAGAGCATCGCACACAAACCAATGCTCCACATGCGGGTTTCACATGCCACCAACTCCACATTCACAGACAACTTCAGCGCCAAAGCCGTTTTCAGATAGCCCTCAATGCAAAGGCTCTAGACGCAAATATTGGTGTGAGAGCTAATTCAATCAAGGAAACACTGCATGTTGGTGAAGGGCATATTGAAGAAGAAGCAGCTGAGTGGTTCTTGTGGGAGAACAACTCCATTTGGCTCACTAACTTCACACACCATCAGGCTTCCAAGCAGCTCTCAAGGAAACTCACTTTTCACACTCTATGCTTAATGCCCTTTGAGTGCATTATCTAGCAATGAACCTGGTAGAGCATCACACACAAACCAATGCTCCACATGCGGGTTTCACATGCCACCAACTCCACATTCACAGACAACTTCAGCGCTAAAGCCTTTTTCAGATAGCCCTCAATGCAAAGGCTCTAGACGCAAATATTGGTGTGAGAGCTAATTCAATCAAGGAAACACTGCATGTTGGTGAAGCGCATATTGAAGAAGAAGCAGCCGAGTGGTTCTTGTGGAAGAACAACTCCATTTGGCTCACTAACTTCACACACCATCAGGCTTCCAAGCAGCTCTCAAGGAAACTCACTTTTCACACTCTATGCTTAATGCCCTTTGAGTGCCTACGACTGAAAGAAGCTTGCTCAGCATCGCACACAAACCAATGCTCCACATGCGGGATTCACATGCCACCAACTCCACATTCACAGACAACTTCAGCGCCAATGCCGTTTTCAGATAGCCCTCAATGCAAAGGCTCTAGACGCAAATATTGGTGTGAGAGCTAATTCAATCAAGGAAACACTGCATGTTGGTGAAGCACATATTGAAGAAGAAGCAGCCGAGTGATTCTTGTGGGAGAACAACTCCATTTGGCTCACTAACTTCACACACCATCAGGCTTCCAAGCAGCTCTCAAGGAAACTCACTTTTCACACTCTATGCTTAATGCCCTTTGAGTGCATTATCTAGCAATGAACCTGGTAGAGCATCACACACAAGCCAATGCTCCACATGCGGGTTTCACATGCCACCAACTCCACATTCACAGACAACTTCAGCGCTAAAGCCGTTTTCAGATAGCCCTCAATGCAAAGGCTCTAGACGCAAATATTGGTGTGAGAGCTAATTCAATCAAGGAAACACTGCATGTTGGTGAAGCACATATTGAAGAAGAAGCAGCCGAGTGATTCTTGTGGGAGAACAACTCCATTTGGCTCACTAACTTCACACACCATCAGGCTTCCAAGCAGCTCTCAAGGAAACTCACTTTTCACACTCTATGCTTAATGCCCTTTGAGTGCATTATCTAGGAATGAACCTGGTAGAGCATCACACACAACCCAATGCTCCACATGCGGGTTTCACATGCCACCAACTCCACATTCACAGACAACTTCAGCGCCAGAGCTTTTTTCAGATAGCCCTCAATGCAAAGGCTCTAGACGCAAATATTGGTGTGAGAGCTAATTCAATCAAGGAAACACTGCATGTTGGTGAAGGGCATATTGAAGAAGAAGCAGCCGAGTGGTTCTTGTGGGAGAACAACTCCATTTGGCTCACTAACTTCACACACCATCAGGCTTCCAAGCAGCTCTCAAGGAAACTCACTTTTCACACTCTATGCTTAATGCCCTTTGAGTGCCTAGGACTGAAAGAAGCTTGGTCAGCATCGCACACAAACCAATGCTCCACATGCGGGTTTCACATGCCACCAACTCCACATTCACAGACAACTTCAGCGCCAATGCCGTTTTCAGATAGCCCTCAATGCAAAGGCTCTAGACGCAAATATTGGTGTGAGAGCTAATTCAATCAAGGAAACACTGCATGTTGGTGAAGGGCATATTGAAGAAGAAGCAGCCGAGTGGTTCTTGTGGGAGAACAACTCCATTTGGCTCACTAACTTCACACACCATCAGGCTTCCAAGCAGCTCTCAAGGAAACTCACTTTTCACACTCTATGCTTAATGCCCTTTGAGTGCATTATCTAGCAATGAACCTGGTAGAGCATCACACACAAACCAATGCTCCACATGCGGGTTTCACATGCCACCAACTCCACATTCACAGACAACTTCAGCGCTAAAGCCGTTTTCACATAGCCCTCAATGCAAAGGCTCTAGACGCAAATATTGGTGTGAGAGCTAATTCAATCAAGGAAACACTGCATGTTGGTGAAGGGCATATTGAAGAAGAAGCAGCCGAGTGGTTCTTGTGGGAGAACAACTCCATTTGGCTCACTAACTTCACACACCATCAGGCTTCCAAGCAGCTCTCAAGGAAATTCACTTTTCACACTCTATGCTTAATGCCCTTTGATTGCATTATCTAGCAATGAACCTGGTAGAGCATCACACACAAACCAATGCTCCACATGCGGGTATCACATGCCACCAACTCCACATTCACAGACAACTTCAGCGCCAAAGCCGTTTTCAGATAGCCCTCAATGCAAAAGCTCTAGACGCAAATATTGGTGTGAGAGCTAATTCAATCAAGGAAACACTGCATGTTGGTGAAGGGCATATTGAAGAAGAAGCAGCTGAGTGGTTCTTGTGGGAGAACAACTCCATTTGGCTCACTAACTTCACACACCATCAGGCTTCCAAGCAGCTCTCAAGGAAACTCACTTTTCACACTCTATGCTTAATGCCCTTTGAGTGCATTATCTAGCAATGAACCTGGTAGAGCATCACACACAAACCAATGCTCCACATGCGGGTTTCACATGCCACCAACTCCACATTCACAGACAACTTCAGCGCTAAAGCCTTTTTCAGATAGCCCTCAATGCAAAGGCTCTAGACGCAAATATTGGTGTGAGAGCTAATTCAATCAAGGAAACACTGCATGTTGGTGAAGCTCATATTGAAGAAGAAGCAGCCGAGTGGTTCTTGTGGGAGAACAACTCCATTTGGCTCACTAACTTCACACACCATCAGGCTTCCAAGCAGCTCTCAAGGAAACTCACTTTTCACACTCTATGCTTAATGCCCTTTGAGTGCCTACGACTGAAAGAAGCTTGCTCAGCATCGCACACAAACCAATGCTCCACATGCGGGATTCACATGCCACCAACTCCACATTCACAGACAACTTCAGCGCCAATGCCGTTTTCAGATAGCCCTCAATGCAAAGGCTCTAGACGCAAATATTGGTGTGAGAGCTAATTCAATCAAGGAAACACTGCATGTTGGTGAAGGGCATATTGAAGAAGAAGCAGCCGAGTTGTTCTTGTGGGAGAACAACTCCATTTGGCTCACTAACTTCACACACCATCAGGCTTCCAAGCAGCTCTCACGGAAACTCACTTTTCACACTCTAGGCTTAATGCCCGTTGAGTGCATTATCTAGCAATGAACCTGGTAGAGCATCACACACAAACCAATGCTCCACATGCGGGTTTCACATGCCACCAACTCCACATTCACAGACAACTTCAGCGCCAGAGCCTTTTTCAGATAGCCCTCAATGCAAAGGCTCTAGACGCAAATATTGGTGTGAGAGCTAATTCAATCAAGGCAACACTGCATGTTGGTGAAGCGCATATTGAAGAAGAAGCAGCCGAGTGGTTCTTGTGGGAGAACAACTCCATTTGGCTCACTAACTTCACACACCATCAGGCTTCCAAGCAGCTCTCAAGGAAACTCACTTTTCACACTCTAGGCTTAATGCCCTTTGAGTGCATTATCTAGCAATGAACCTGGTAGAGCATCACACACAAACCAATGCTCCACAATGCGGGTTTCACATGCCACCAACTCCACATTCACAGACAACTTCAGCGCCAGAGATTTTTTCAGATAGCCCTCAACGCAAAGGCTCTAGACGCAAATATTGGTGTGAGAGCTAATTCAATCAAGGAAACACTGCATGTTGGTGAAGGGCATATTGAAGAAGAAGCAGCCGTGTGGTTCTTGTGGGAGAACAACTCCATTTGGCTCACTAACTTCACACACCATCAGGCTTCCAAGCAGCTCTCAAGGAAACTCACTTTTCACACTCTATGCTTAATGCCCTTTGAGTGCATTATCTAGCAATGAACCTGGTAGAGCATCACACACAAACCAATGCTCCACATGCGGGTTTCACATGCCACCAACTCCACATTCACAGACAACTTCAGCGCCAGAGCCTTTTTCAGATAGCCCTCAATGCAAAGGCTCTAGACGCAAATATTGGTGTGAGAGCTAATTCAATCAAGGAAACACTGCATGTTGGTGAAGCGCATATTGAAGAAGAAGCAGCCGAGTGGTTCTTGTGGGAGAACAACTCCATTTGGCTCACTAACTTCACACACCATCAGGCTTCCAAGCAGCTCTCAAGGAAACTCACTTTTCACACTCTATGCTTAATGCCCTTTGAGTGCATTATCTAGCAATGAACCTGGTAGAGCATCACACACAAACCAATGCTCCACATGCGGGTTTCACATGCCACCAACTCCACATTCACAGACAACTTCAGCGCCAGAGCCGTTTTCAGATAGCCCTCAATGCAAAGGCTCTAGACGCAAATATTGGTGTGAGAGCTAATTCAATCAAGGAAACACTGCATGTTGGTGAAGGGCATATTGAAGAAGAAGCAGCCGTGTGGTTCTTGTGGGAGCACAACTCCATTTGGCTCACTAACTTCACACACCATCAGGCTTCCAAGCAGCTCTCAAGGAAACTCACTTTTCACACTCTATGCTTAATGCCCTTTGAGTGCATTATCTAGCAATGAACCTGGTAGAGCATCACACACAAACCAATGCTCCACATGCGGGTTTCACATGCCACCAACTCCACATTCACAGACAACTTCAGCGCCAGAGCCTTTTTCAGATAGCCCTCAATGCAAAGGCTCTAGACGCAAATATTGGTGTGAGAGCTAATTCAATCAAGGAAACACTGCATGTTGGTGAAGCGCATATTGAAGAAGAAGCAGCCGAGTGGTTCTTGTGGGAGAACAACTCCATTTGGCTCACTAACTTCACACACCATCAGGCTTCCAAGCAGCTCTCAAGGAAACTCACTTTTCACACTCTATGCTTAATGCCCTTTGAGTGCATTATCTAGCAATGAACCTGGTAGAGCATCACACACAAACCAATGCTCCACATGCGGGTTTCACATGCCACCAACTCCACATTCACAGACAACTTCAGCGCCAGAGCCGTTTTCAGATAGCCCTCAATGCAAAGGCTCTAGACGCAAATATTGGTGTGAGAGCTAATTCAATCAAGGAAACACTGCATGTTGGTGAAGGGCATATTGAAGAAGAAGCAGCCGAGTGGTTCTTGTGGGAGAACAACTCCATTTGGCTCACTAACTTCACACACCATCAGGCTTCCAAGCAGCTCTCAAGGAAACTCACTTTTCACACTCTATGCTTAATGCCCTTTGAGTGCATTATCTAGCAATGAACCTGGTAGAGCATCACACACAAACCAATGCTCCACATGCGGGTTTCACATGCCACCAACTCCACATTCACAGACAACTTCAGCGCCAGAGCCGTTTTCAGATAGCCCTCAATGCAAAGGCTCTAGACGCAAATATTGGTGTGAGAGCTAATTCAATCAAGGAAACACTGCATGTTGGTGAAGGGCATATTGAAGAAGAAGCAGCCGAGTGGTTCTTGTGGGAGAACAACTCCATTTGGCTCACTAACTTCACACACCATCAGGCTTCCAAGCAGCTCTCAAGGAAACTCACTTTTCACACTCTATGCTTAATGCCCTTTGAGTGTCTAGGACTGAAAGAAGCTTGGTCAGCATCGCACACAAACCAATGCTCCACATGCGGGATTCACATGCCACCAACTCCACATTCACAGACAACTTCAGCGCCAATGCCGTTTTCAGATAGCCCTCAATGCAAAGGCTCTAGACGCAAATATTGGTGTGAGAGCTAATTCAATCAAGGAAACACTGCATGTTGGTGAAGGGCATATTGAAGAAGAAGCAGCCGAGTGGTTCTTATGGGAGAACAACTCCATTTGGCTCACTAACTTCACACACCATCAGGCTTCCAAGCAGCTCTCAAGGAAACTCACTTTTCACACTCTATGCTTAATGCCCTTTGAGTGCATTATCTAGCAATGAACCTGGTAGAGCATCGCACACAAACCAATGCTCCACATGCGGGTTTCACATGCCACCAACTCCACATTCACAGACAACTTCAGCGCTAAAGCCGTTTTCAGATAGCCCTCAATGCAAAGGCTCTAGACGCAAATATTGGTGTGAGAGCTAATTCAATCAAGGAAATACTGCATGTTGGTGAAGGGCATATTGAAGAAGAAGCAGCCGAGTGGTTCTTGTGGGAGAACAACTCCATTTGGCTCACTAACTTCACACACCATCAGGCTTCCAAGCAGCTCTCAAGGAAACTCACTTTTCACACTCTATGCTTAATGCCCTTTGAGTGAATTATCTAGCAATGAACCTGGTAGAGCATCACACACAAACCAATGCTCCACATGCGGGTATCACATGCCACCAACTCCACATTCACAGACAACTTCAGCGCCAAAGCCGTTTTCAGATAGCCCTCAATGCAAAGGCTCTAGACGCAAATATTGGTGTGAGAGCTAATTCAATCAAGGAAACACTGCATGTTGGTGAAGGGCATATTGAAGAAGAAGCAGCCGAGTGATTCTTGTGGGAGAACAACTCCATTTGGCTCACTAACTTCACACACCATCAGGCTTCCAAGCAGCTATCAAGGGAACTCACTTTTCACACTCTATGCTTAATGCCCGTTGAGTGCATTATCTAGCAATGAACCTGGTAGAGCATCGCACACAAACCAATGCTCCACATGCGGGTTTCACATGCCACCAACTCCACATTCACAGACAACTTCAGCGCCAGAGCCGTTTTCAGATAGCCCTCAATGCAAAGGCTCTAGACGCAAATATTGGTGTGAGAGCTAATTCAATCAAGGAAACACTGCATGTTGGTGAATGGCATATTGAAGAAGAAGCAGCCGAGTGGTTCTTGTGGGAGAACAACTCCATTTGGCTCACTAACTTCACACACCATCAGGCTTCCAAGCAGCTCTCAAGGAAACTCACTTTTCACACTCTATGCTTAATGCCCTTTGAGTGCATTATCTAGCAATGAACCTGGTAGAGCATCACACACAAACCAATGCTCCACATGCGGGTTTCACATGCCACCAACTCCACATTCACAGACAACTTCAGCGCCAGAGCCGTTTTCAGATAGCCCTCAATGCAAAGGCTCTAGACGCAAATATTGGTGTGAGAGCTAATTCAATCAAGGAAACACTGCATGTTGGTGAAGGGCATATTGAAGAAGAAGCTGCCGAGTGGTTCTTGTGGGAGAACAACTCCATTTGGCTCACTAACTTCACACACCATCAGGCTTCCAAGCAGCTCTCAAGGAAACTCACTTTTCACACTCTATGCTTAATGCCCTTTGAGTGTCTAGGACTGAAAGAAGCTTGGTCAGCATCGCACACAAACCAATGCTCCACATGCGGGATTCACATGCCACCAACTCCACATTCACAGACAACTTCAGCGCCAATGCCGTTTTCAGATAGCCCTCAATGCAAAGGCTCTAGACGCAAATATTGGTGTGAGAGCTAATTCAATCAAGGAAACACTGCATGTTGGTGAAGGGCATATTGAAGAAGAAGCAGCCGAGTGGTTCTTATGGGAGAACAACTCCATTTGGCTCACTAACTTCACACACCATCAGGCTTCCAAGCAGCTCTCAAGGAAACTCACTTTTCACACTCTATGCTTAATGCCCTTTGAGTGCATTATCTAGCAATGAACCTGGTAGAGCATCGCACACAAACCAATGCTCCACATGCGGGTTTCACATGCCACCAACTCCACATTCACAGACAACTTCAGCGCTAAAGCCGTTTTCAGATAGCCCTCAATGCAAAGGCTCTAGACGCAAATATTGGTGTGAGAGCTAATTCAATCAAGGAAATACTGCATGTTGGTGAAGGGCATATTGAAGAAGAAGCAGCCGAGTGGTTCTTGTGGGAGAACAACTCCATTTGGCTCACTAACTTCACACACCATCAGGCTTCCAAGCAGCTCTCAAGGAAACTCACTTTTCACACTCTAGGCTTAATGCCCTTTGAGTGCATTATCTAGCAATGAACCTGGTAGAGCATCACACACAAACCAATGCTCCACATGCGGGTATCACATGCCACCAACTCCACATTCACAGACAACTTCAGCGCCAAAGCCGTTTTCAGATAGCCCTCAATGCAAAGGCTCTAGACGCAAATATTGGTGTGAGAGCTAATTCAATCAAGGAAACACTGCATGTTGGTGAAGGGCATATTGAAGAAGAAGCAGCCGAGTGATTCTTGTGGGAGAACAACTCCATTTGGCTCACTAACTTCACACACCATCAGGCTTCCAAGCAGCTATCAAGGGAACTCACTTTTCACACTCTATGCTTAATGCCCGTTGAGTGCATTATCTAGCAATGAACCTGGTAGAGCATCGCACACAAACCAATGCTCCACATGCGGGTTTCACATGCCACCAACTCCACATTCACAGACAACTTCAGCGCCAAAGCCGTTTTCAGATAGCCCTCAATGCAAAGGCTCTAGACGCAAATATTGGTGTGAGAGCTAATTCAATCAAGGAAACACTGCATGTTGGTGAATGGCATATTGAAGAAGAAGCAGCCGAGTGGTTCTTGTGGGAGAACAACTCCATTTGGCTCACTAACTTCACACACCATCAGGCTTCCAAGCAGCTCTCAAGGAAACTCACTTTTCACACTCTATGCTTAATGCCCTTTGAGTGCATTATCTAGCAATGAACCTGGTAGAGCATCACACACAAACCAATGCTCCACATGCGGGTTTCACATGCCACCAACTCCACATTCACAGACAACTTCAGCGCCAAAGCCTTTTTCAGATAGCCCTCAATGCAAAGGCTCTAGACGCAAATATTGGTGTGAGAGCTAATTCAATCAAGGAAACACTGCATGTTGTTGAAGCGCATATTGAAGAAGAAGCAGCCGAGTGGTTCTTGTGGGAGAACAACTCCATTTGGCTCACTAACTTCACACACCATCAGGCTTCCAAGCAGCTCTCAAGGAAACTCAATTTTCACACTCTATGCTTAATACCCTTTGAGTGCATTATCTAGGAATGAACCTGGTAGAGCATCACACACAAACCAATGCTCCACATGCGGGTTTCACATGCCACCAACTCCTCATTCACAGACAACTTCAGCGCCAAAGCCGTTTTCAGATAGCCCTCAATGCAAAGGCTCTAGACGCAAATATTGGTGTGAGAGCTAATTCAATCAAGGAAACACTGCATGTTGGTGAAGGGCATATTGAAGAAGAAGCAGCCGAGTGGTTCTTGTGGGAGAACAACTCCATTTGGCTCACTAACTTCACACACCATCAGGCTTCCAAGCAGCTCTCAAGGAAACTCACTTTTCACACTCTAGGCTTAATGCCCTTTGAGTGCATTATCTAGCAATGAACCTGGTAGAGCATCACACACAAACCAATGCTCCACATGCGGGTATCACATGCCACCAACTCCACATTCACAGACAACTTCAGCGCCAAAGCCGTTTTCAGATAGCCCTCAATGCAAAGGCTCTAGACGCAAATATTGGTGTGAGAGCTAATTCAATCAAGGAAACACTGCATGTTGGTGAAGGGCATATTGAAGAAGAAGCAGCCGAGTGGTTCTTGTGGGAGAACAACTCCATTTGGCTCACTAACTTCACACACCATCAGGCTTCCAAGCAGCTCTCAAGGAAACTCAATTTTCACACTCTATGCTTAATACCCTTTGAGTGCATTATCTAGGAATGAACCTGGTAGAGCATCACACACAAACCAATGCTCCACATGCGGGTTTCACATGCCACCAACTCCTCATTCACAGACAACTTCAGCGCCAGAGCCTTTTTCAGATAGCCCTCAATGCAAAGGCTCTAGACGCAAATATTGGTGTGAGAGCTAATTCAATCAAGGAAACACTGCATGTTGGTGAAGGGCATATTGAAGAAGAAGCAGCCGAGTGGTTCTTGTGGGAGAACAACTCCATTTGGCTCACTAACTTCACACACCATCAGGCTTCCAAGCAGCTCTCAAGGAAACTCACTTTTCACACTCTAGGCTTAATGCCCTTTGAGTGCATTATCTAGCAATGAACCTGGTAGAGCATCACACACAAACCAATGCTCCACATGCGGGTATCACATGCCACCAACTCCACATTCACAGACAACTTCAGCGCCAAAGCCGTTTTCAGATAGCCCTCAATGCAAAGGCTCTAGACTCAAATATTGGTGTGAGAGCTAATTCAATCAAGGAAACACTGCATGTTGGTGAAGGGCATATTGAAGAAGAAGCAGCCGAGTGGTTCTTGTGGGAGAACAACTCCATTTGGCTCACTAACTTCACACACCATCAGGCTTCCAAGCAGCTCTCAAGGAAACTCACTTTTCACACTCTATGCTTAATGCCCTTTGAGTGCATTATCTAGCAATGAACCTGGTAGAGCATCACACACAAACCAATGCTCCACATCCGGGTTTCACATGCCAAAAACTCCACATTCACAGACAACTTCAGCGCCAGAGCCTTTTTCAGATAGCCCTCAATGCAAAGGCTCTAGACGCAAATATTGGTGTGAGAGCTAATTCAATCAAGGAAACACTGCATGTTGTTGAAGCGCATATTGAAGAAGAAGCAGCCGAGTGGTTCTTGTGGGAGAACAACTCCATTTGGCTCACTAACTTCACACACCATCAGGCTTCCAAGCAGCTCTCAAGGAAACTCACTTTTCGCACTCTATGCTTAATGCCCTTTGAGTGCATTATCTAGCAATGAACCTGGTAGAGCATCACACACAAACCAATGCTCCACATGCGGGTATCACATGCCACCAACTCCACATTCACAGACAACTTCAGCGCCAAAGCCGTTTTCAGATAGCCCTCAATGCAAAGGCTCTAGACGCAAATATTGGTGTGAGAGCTAATTCAATCAAGGAAACACTGCATGTTGGTGAAGGGCATATTGAAGAAGAAGCAGCCGAGTGGTTCTTGTGGGAGAACAACTCCATTTGGCTCACTAACTTCACACACCATCAGGCTTCCAAGCAGCTCTCAAGGAAACTCACTTTTCGCACTCTATGCTTAATGCCCTTTGAGTGCATTATCTAGCAATGAACCTGGTAGAGCATCACACACAAACCAATGCTCCACATGCGGGTTTCACATGCCACCAACTCCTCATTCACAGACAACTTCAGCGCCAGAGCCGTTTTCAGATAGCCCTCAATGCAAAGGCTCTAGACGCAAATATTGGTGTGAGAGCTAATTCAATCAAGGAAACACTGCATGTTGGTGAAGGGCATATTGAAGAAGAAGCAGCCGAGTGGTTCTTGTGGGAGAACAACTCCATTTGGCTCACTAACTTCACACACCATCAGGCTTCCAAGCAGCTCTCAAGGAAACTCACTTTTCACACTCTAGGCTTAATGCCCTTTGAGTGCATTATCTAGCAATGAACCTGGTAGAGCATCACACACAAACCAATGCTCCACATGCGGGTATCACATGCCACCAACTCCACATTCACAGACAACTTCAGCGCCAAAGCCGTTTTCAGATAGCCCTCAATGCAAAGGCTCTAGACGCAAATATTGGTGTGAGAGCTAATTCAATCAAGGAAACACTGCATGTTGGTGAAGGGCATATTGAAGAAGAAGCAGCCGAGTGGTTCTTGTGGGAGAACAACTCCATTTGGCTCACTAACTTCACACACCATCAGGCTTCCAAGCAGCTCTCAAGGAAACTCAATTTTCACACTCTATGCTTAATACCCTTTGAGTGCATTATCTAGGAATGAACCTGGTAGAGCATCACACACAAACCAATGCTCCACATGCGGGTTTCACATGCCACCAACTCCTCATTCACAGACAACTTCAGCGCCAGAGCCTTTTTCAGATAGCCCTCAATGCAAAGGCTCTAGACGCAAATATTGGTGTGAGAGCTAATTCAATCAAGGAAACACTGCATGTTGGTGAAGGGCATATTGAAGAAGAAGCAGCCGAGTGGTTCTTGTGGGAGAACAACTCCATTTGGCTCACTAACTTCACACACCATCAGGCTTCCAAGCAGCTCTCAAGGAAACTCACTTTTCACACTCTAGGCTTAATGCCCTTTGAGTGCATTATCTAGCAATGAACCTGGTAGAGCATCACACACAAACCAATGCTCCACATGCGGGTATCACATGCCACCAACTCCACATTCACAGACAACTTCAGCGCCAAAGCCGTTTTCAGATAGCCCTCAATGCAAAGGCTCTAGACTCAAATATTGGTGTGAGAGCTAATTCAATCAAGGAAACACTGCATGTTGGTGAAGGGCATATTGAAGAAGAAGCAGCCGAGTGGTTCTTGTGGGAGAACAACTCCATTTGGCTCACTAACTTCACACACCATCAGGCTTCCAAGCAGCTCTCAAGGAAACTCACTTTTCACACTCTATGCTTAATGCCCTTTGAGTGCATTATCTAGCAATGAACCTGGTAGAGCATCACACACAAACCAATGCTCCACATCCGGGTTTCACATGCCAAAAACTCCACATTCACAGACAACTTCAGCGCCAGAGCCTTTTTCAGATAGCCCTCAATGCAAAGGCTCTAGACGCAAATATTGGTGTGAGAGCTAATTCAATCAAGGAAACACTGCATGTTGTTGAAGCGCATATTGAAGAAGAAGCAGCCGAGTGGTTCTTGTGGGAGAACAACTCCATTTGGCTCACTAACTTCACACACCATCAGGCTTCCAAGCAGCTCTCAAGGAAACTCACTTTTCGCACTCTATGCTTAATGCCCTTTGAGTGCATTATCTAGCAATGAACCTGGTAGAGCATCACACACAAACCAATGCTCCACATGCGGGTATCACATGCCACCAACTCCACATTCACAGACAACTTCAGCGCCAAAGCCGTTTTCAGATAGCCCTCAATGCAAAGGCTCTAGACGCAAATATTGGTGTGAGAGCTAATTCAATCAAGGAAACACTGCATGTTGGTGAAGGGCATATTGAAGAAGAAGCAGCCGAGTGGTTCTTGTGGGAGAACAACTCCATTTGGCTCACTAACTTCACACACCATCAGGCTTCCAAGCAGCTCTCAAGGAAACTCACTTTTCGCACTCTATGCTTAATGCCCTTTGAGTGCATTATCTAGCAATGAACCTGGTAGAGCATCACACACAAACCAATGCTCCACATCCGGGTTTCACATGCCAAAAACTCCACATTCACAGACAACTTCAGCGCCAGAGCCTTTTTCAGATAGCCCTCAATGCAAAGGCTCTAGACGCAAATATTGGTGTGAGAGCTAATTCAATCAAGGAAACACTGCATGTTGTTGAAGCGCATATTGAAGAAGAAGCAGCCGAGTGGTTCTTGTGGGAGAACAACTCCATTTGGCTCACTAACTTCACACACCATTAGGCTTCCAAGCAGCTCTCAAGGAAACTCACTTTTCACACTCTATGCTTAATACCCTTTGAGTGCATTATCTAGGAATGAACCTGGTAGAGCATCACACACAAACCAATGCTCCACATGCGGGTTTCACATGCCACCAACTCCTCATTCACAGACAACTTCAGCGCTAAAGCCTTTTTCAGATAGCCCTCAATGCAAAGGCTCTAGACGCAAATATTGGTGTGAGAGCTAATTCAATCAAGGAAACACTGCATGTTGGTGAAGGGCATATTGAAGAAGAAGCAGCCGAGTGGTTCTTGTGGGAGAACAACTCCATTTGGCTCACTAACTTCACACACCATCAGGCTTCCAAGCAGCTCTCAAGGAAACTCACTTTTCGCACTCTATGCTTAATGCCCTTTGAGTGCATTATCTAGCAATGAACCTGGTAGAGCATCACACACAAACCAATGCTCCACATGCGGGTATCACATGCCACCAACTCCACATTCACAGACAACTTAAGCGCCAAAGCCGTTTTCAGATAGCCCTCAATGCAAAGGCTCTAGACGCAAATATTGGTGTGAGAGCTAATTCAATCAAGGAAACACTGCATGTTGGTGAAGGGCATATTGAAGAAGAAGCAGCCGAGTGGTTCTTGTGGGAGAACAACTCCATTTGGCTCACTAACTTCACACACCATCAGGCTTCCAAGCAGCTCTCAAGGAAACTCACTTTTCACACTCTATGCTTAATGCCCTTTGAGTGCCTAGGACTGAAAGAATCTTGGTCAGCATCGCACACAAACCAATGCTCCACATGCGGGATTCACATGCCACCAACTCCACATTCACAGACAACTTCAGCGCCAAAGCCTTTTTCAGATAGCCCTCAATGCAAAGGCTCTAGACGCAAATATTGGTGTGAGAGCTAATTCAATCAAGGAAACACTGCATGTTGGTGAAGGGCATATTGAAGAAGAAGCTGCCGATTGGTTCTTGTGGGAGAACAACTCCATTTGGCTCACTAACTTCACACACCATCAGGCTTCCAAGCAGCTCTCAAGGAAACTCACTTTTCACACTCTATGCTTAATGCCCTTTGAGTGCATTATCTAGCAATGAACCTGGTAGAGCATCACACACAAACCAATGCTCCACAATGCGGGTTTCACATGCCACCAACTCCACATTCACAGACAACTTCAGCGCCAGAGCTTTTTTCAGATAGCCCTCAACGCAAAGGCTCTAGACGCAAATATTGGTGTGAGAGCTAATTCAATCAAGGAAACACTGCATGTTGGTGAAGGGCATATTGAAGAAGAAGCAGCCGAGTGGTTCTTGTGGGAGAACAACTCCATTTGGCTCACTAACTTCACACACCATCAGGCTTCCAAGCAGCTCTCAAGGAAACTCACTTTTCACACTCTATGCTTAATGCCCTTTGAGTGCCTAGGACTGAAAGAATCTTGGTCAGCATCGCACACAAACCAATGCTCCACATGCGGGATTCACATGCCACCAACTCCACATTCACAGACAACTTCAGCGCCAAAGCCTTTTTCAGATAGCCCTCAATGCAAAGGCTCTAGACGCAAATATTGGTGTGAGAGCTAATTCAATCAAGGAAACACTGCATGTTGGTGAAGGGCATATTGAAGAAGAAGCTGCCGATTGGTTCTTGTGGGAGAACAACTCCATTTGGCTCACTAACTTCACACACCATCAGGCTTCCAAGCAGCTCTCAAGGAAACTCACTTTTCACACTCTATGCTTAATGCCCTTTGAGTGCATTATCTAGCAATGAACCTGGTAGAGCATCACACACAAACCAATGCTCCACAATGCGGGTTTCACATGCCACCAACTCCACATTCACAGACAACTTCAGCGCCAGAGCTTTTTTCAGATAGCCCTCAACGCAAAGGCTCTAGACGCAAATATTGGTGTGAGAGCTAATTCAATCAAGGAAACACTGCATGTTGGTGAAGGGCATATTGAAGAAGAAGCAGCCGAGTGGTTCTTGTGGGAGAACAACTCCATTTGGCTCACTAACTTCACACACCATCAGGCTTCCAAGCAGCTCTCAAGGAAACTCACTTTTCACACTCTATGCTTAATGGCCTTTGAGTGCATTATCTAGGAATGAACCTGGTAGAGCATCACACACAAACCAATGCTCCACATGCGGGTTTCACATGCCACCAACTCCTCATTCACAGACAACTTCAGCGCCAGAGCCGTTTTCAGATAGCCCTCAATGCAAAGGCTCTAGACGCAAATATTGGTGTGAGAGCTAATTCAATCAAGGAAACACTGCATGTTGGTGGAGCGCATATTGAAGAAGAAGCAGCCGAGTGGTTCTTGTGGGAGAACAACTCCATTTGGCTCACTAACTTCACACACCATCAGGCTTCCAAGCAGCTCTCAAGGAAACTCACTTTTCACACTCTATGCTTAATGCCCTTTGAGTGCCTAGGACTGAAAGAAGCTTGGTAGAGCATCACACACAAACCAATGCTCCACATGTGGGTTTCACATGCCACCAACTCCACATTCACAGACAACTTCAGCGCCAAAGCCGTTTTCAGATAGCCCTCAATGCAAAGGCTCTAGACGCAAATATTGGTGTGAGAGCTAATTCAATCAAGGAAACACTGCATGTTGGTGAAGGGCATATTGAAGAAGAAGCAGCAGAGTGGTTCTTGTGCGAGAACAACTCCATTTGGCTCACTAACTTCACACACCATCAGGCTTCCAAGCAGCTCTCAAGGAAACTCACTTTTCACACTC
Source organism: Ochotona princeps (assembly GCF_030435755.1). Taxonomy (NCBI): domain Eukaryota; kingdom Metazoa; phylum Chordata; class Mammalia; order Lagomorpha; family Ochotonidae; genus Ochotona; species Ochotona princeps. Next base: position 79,698 of record NW_026696435.1, read on the forward strand.
TATGCTTAATGCCCATTGAGTGCCTAGGACTGAAAGAAGCTTGGTAATCATCGCACACAAACCAATGCTCCACATGCGGGTTTCACATGCCACCAACTCCACATTCACAGACAACTTCAGCGCCAAAGCCTTTTTCAGAGAGCCCTCAATGCAAAGGCTCTAGATGCAAATATTGGTGTGAGAGCTAATTAAATCAAGGAAACACTGCATGTTGGTGAAGGGCATATTGAAGAAGAAGCAGCCGAGTGGTTCTTGTGGGAGAACAACTCCAGTTGGCTCACTAACTTCACACACTATCAGGCTTCCAAGCAGCTCTCAAGGAAACTCACTTTTCACACTCTATGCTTAATGCCCGTTGAGTGCCTAGGACTGAAAGAAGCTTGGTCAGCATTGCACACAAACCAATGCTCCACATGCGGGTTTCACATGAAAAAACTCCACATTCACAGACAACTTCAGCGCCAGAGCCTTTTTCAGATAGCCCTCAATGCAAAGGCTCTAGACGCAAATATTGGTGTGAGAGCTAATTCAATCAAGGAAACACTGCATGTTGGTGAAGGGCATATTGAAGAACAAGCAGCCGAGTGGTTCTTGTGGGAGAACAACTCCATTTGGCTCACTAACTTCACACACCATCAGGCTTCCAAGCAGCTCTCAAGGAAACTCACTTTTCACACTCTAGGCTTAATGCCCTTTGAGTGCATTATCTAGCAATGAACCTGGTAGAGCATCACACACAAACCAATGCTCCACATGTGGGTTTCACATGCCACCAACTCCACATTCACAGACAACTTCAGTGCCAGAGCCGTTTTGAGATAGTCCTCAATGCAAAGGCTCTAGACGCAAATATTGGTGTGAGAGCTAATTCAATCAAGGAAACACTGCATGTTGGTGAAGGGCATATTGAAGAAGAAGCAGCCGAGTGGTTCTTGTGGGAGAACAACTCCATTTGGCTCACTGACTTCACACACCATCAGGCTTCCAAGCAGCTCTCAAGGAAACTCACTTTTCACACTCTATGCTTAATGCCCTTTGAGTACATTATCTAGCAAAGAACCTGGTAGAGCATCACACACAAACCAATGCTCCACATGCGGGTTTCACATGCCACCAACTCCACATTCACAGACAACTTCAGCGCCAAAGCCGTTTTCAGATAGCCCTCAATGCAAAGGCTCTAGACGCAAATATTGGTGTGAGAGCTAATTCAATCAAGGAAACACTGCATGTTGGTGAAGGGCATATTGAAGAAGAAGCAGCCGAGTGGTTCTTGTGGGAGAACAACTCCATTTGGCTCACTAACTTCACACACCATCAGGCTTCCAAGCAGCTCTCAAGGAAACTCACTTTTCACACTCTATGCTTAACGCCCTTTGAGTGCATTATCTACGAATGAACCTGGTAGAGCATAACACACAAACCAATGCTCCACATGCGGGTTTCACATGCCACCAACTCCACATTCACAGACAACTTCAGCGCTAAAGCCGTTTTCAGATAGCCCTCAATGCAAAGGCTCTAGACGCAAATATTGGTGTGAGAGCTAATTCAATCAAGGAAACAGTGCATGTTGGTGAAGTGCACATTGAAGAAGAAGCAGCCGAGTGATTCTTGTGGGAGAACAACTCCATTTGGCTCACTAACTTCACACACCATCAGGCTTCCAAGCAGCTCTCAAGGAAACTCACTTTTCACACTCTATGCTTAATGCCCTTTGAGTGCCTAGGACTGAAAGAAGCTTGGTAGAGCATCACACACAAACCAATGCTCCACATGCGGGTTTCACATGCCACCAACTCCACATTCACAGACAACTTCAGCGCCAAAGCCTTTTTCAGATAGCCCTCAATGCAAAGGCTCTAGACGCAAATATTGGTGTGAGAGCTAATTCAATCAAGGAAACACTGCATGTTGGTGAAGGGCATATTGAAGAAGAAGCAGCAGAGTGGTTCTTGTGCGAGAACAACTCCATTTGGCTCACTAACTTCACACACCATCAGGCTTCCAAGCAGCTCTCAAGGAAACTCACTTTTCACACTCTATGCTTAATGCCCATTGAGTGCCTAGGACTGAAAGAAGCTTGGTAATCATCGCACACAAACCAATGCTCCACATGCGGGTTTCACATGCCACCAACTCCACATTCACAGACAACTTCAGCGCCAAAGCCTTTTTCAGAGAGCCCTCAATGCAAAGGCTCTAGATGCAAATATTGGTGTGAGAGCTAATTCAATCAAGGAAACACTGCATGTTGGTGAAGGGCATATTGAAGAAGAAGCAGCCGAGTGGTTCTTGTGGGAGAACAACTCCAGTTGGCTCACTAACTTCACACACTATCAGGCTTCCAAGCAGCTCTCAAGGAAACTCACTTTTCACACTCTATGCTTAATGCCCGTTGAGTGCCTAGGACTGAAAGAAGCTTGGTAAACATCGCACACAAACCAATGCTCCACATGCGGGTTTCACATGAAAAAACTCCACATTCACAGACAACTTCAGCGCCAGAGCCTTTTTCAGATAGCCCTCAATGCAAAGGCTCTAGACGCAAATATTGGTGTGAGAGCTAATTCAATCAAGGAAACACTGCATGTTGGTGAAGGGCATATTGAAGAACAAGCAGCCGAGTGGTTCTTGTGGGAGAACAACTCCATTTGGCTCACTAACTTCACACACCATCAGGCTTCCAAGCAGCTCTCAAGGAAACTCACTTTTCACACTCTAGGCTTAATGCCCTTTGAGTGCATTATCTAGCAATGAACCTGGTAGAGCATCACACACAAACCAATGCTCCACATGTGGGTTTCACATGCCACCAACTCCACATTCACAGACAACTTCAGTGCCAGAGCCGTTTTGAGATAGTCCTCAATGCAAAGGCTCTAGACGCAAATATTGGTGTGAGAGCTAATTCAATCAAGGAAACACTGCATGTTGGTGAAGGGCATATTGAAGAAGAAGCAGCCGAGTGGTTCTTGTGGGAGAACAACTCCATTTGGCTCACTGACTTCACACACCATCAGGCTTCCAAGCAGCTCTCAAGGAAACTCACTTTTCACACTCTATGCTTAATGCCCTTTGAGTGCCTAGGACTGAAAGAAGCTTGGTAGAGCATCACACACAAACCAATGCTCCACATGCGGGTTTCACATGCCACCAACTCCACATTCACAGACAACTTCAGCGCCAAAGCCTTTTTCAGATAGCCCTCAATGCAAAGGCTCTAGACGCAAATATTGGTGTGAGAGCTAATTCAATCAAGGAAACACTGCATGTTGGTGAAGGGAATATTGAAGAAGAAGCAGCAGAGTGGTTCTTGTGCGAGAACAACTCCATTTGGCTCACTAACTTCACACACCATCAGGCTTCCAAGCAGCTCTCAAGGAAACTCACTTTTCACACTCTATGCTTAATGCCCATTGAGTGCCTAGGACTGAAAGAAGCTTGGTAATCATCGCACACAAACCAATGCTCCACATGCGGGTTTCACATGCCACCAACTCCACATTCACAGACAACTTCAGCGCCAAAGCCTTTTTCAGAGAGCCCTCAATGCAAAGGCTCTAGATGCAAATATTGGTGTGAGAGCTAATTCAATCAAGGAAACACTGCATGTTGGTGAAGGGCATATTGAAGAAGAAGCAGCCGAGTGGTTCTTGTGGGAGAACAACTCCAGTTGGCTCACTAACTTCACACACTATCAGGCTTCCAAGCAGCTCTCAAGGAAACTCACTTTTCACACTCTATGCTTAATGCCCGTTGAGTGCCTAGGACTGAAAGAAGCTTCGTAAACATCGCACACAAACCAATGCTCCACATGCGGGTTTCACATGAAAAAACTCCACATTCACAGACAACTTCAGCGCCAGAGCCTTTTTCAGATAGCCCTCAATGCAAAGGCTCTAGACGCAAATATTGGTGTGAGAGCTAATTCAATCAAGGAAACACTGCATGTTGGTGAAGGGCATATTGAAGAACAAGCAGCCGAGTGGTTCTTGTGGGAGAACAACTCCATTTGGCTCACTAACTTCACACACCATCAGGCTTCCAAGCAGCTCTCAAGGAAACTCACTTTTCACACTCTATGCTTAATGCCCTTTGAGTACATTATCTAGCAAAGAACCTGGTAGAGCATCACACACAAACCAATGCTCCACATGCGGGTTTCACATGCCACCAACTCCACATTCACAGACAACTTCAGCGCCAAAGCCGTTTTCAGATAGCCCTCAATGCAAAGGCTCTAGACGCAAATATTGGTGTGAGAGCTAATTCAATCAAGGAAACACTGCATGTTGGTGAAGGGCATATTGAAGAAGAAGCAGCCGAGTGGTTCTTGTGGGAGAACAAACTCCATTTGGCTCACTAACTTCACACACCATCAGGCTTCCAAGCAGCTCTCAAGGAAACTCACTTTTCACACTCTATGCTTAACGCCCTTTGAGTGCATTATCTACGAATGAACCTGGTAGAGCATCACACACAAACCAATGCTCCACATGCGGGTTTTCACATGCCACCAACTCCACATTCACAGACAACTTCAGCGCCAAAGCCTTTTTCAGATAGCCCTCAATGCAAAGGCTCTAGACGCAAATATTGGTGTGAGAGCTAATTCAATCAAGGAAACACTGCATGTTGGTGAAGGGCATATTGAAGAAGAAGCAGCAGAGTGGTTCTTGTGCGACAACAACTCCATTTGGGCTCACTAACTTCACACACCATCAGGCTTCCAAGCAGCTCTCAAGGAAACTCACTTTTCACACTCTATGCTTAATGCCCATTGAGTGCCTAGGACTGAAAGAAGCTTGGTAATCATCGCACACAAACCAATGCTCCACATGCGGGTTTTCACATGCCACCAACTCCACATTCACAGACAACTTCAGCGCCAAAGCCTTTTTCAGAGAGCCCTCAATGCAAAGGCTCTAGATGCAAATATTGGTGTGAGAGCTAATTCAATGAAGGAAACACTGCATGTTGGTGAAGGGCATATTGAAGAAGAAGCAGCCGAGTGGTTCTTGTGGGAGAACAACTCCAGTTGGCTCACTAACTTCACACACTATCAGGCTTCCAAGCAGCTCTCAAGGAAACTCAACTTTTCACACTCTATGCTTAATGCCCCGTTGAGTGCCTAGGACTGAAAGAAGCTTGGTAAACATCGCACACAAAACCAATGCTCCACATGCGGGTTTCACATGAAAAAACTCCACATTCACCAGACAACTTCAGCGCCAGAGCCTTTTTCAGATAGCCCCTCAATGCAAAAGCTCTAGACGCAAATATTGGTGTGAGAGCCTAAATTCAATCAAGGAAACACTGCATGTTGGTGAAGGGGGCATATTGAAGAACCAAGCAGCCGAGTGGTTCTTGTGGGAGAACAACTCCATTTGGCTCACTAACTTCACACACCATCAGGCTTCCAAGCAGCTCTCAAGGAAACTCACTTTTCACACTCTAGGCTTAATGCCCTTTGAGTGCATTATCTAGCAATGAACCTGGTAGAGCATCACACACAAACCAATGCTCCACATGTGGGTTTCACATGCCACCAACTCCACATTCACAGATAACTTCAGTGCCAGAGCCGTTTTGAGATAGTCCTCAATGCAAAGGCTCTAGACGCAAATATTGGTGTGAGAGCTAATTCAATCAAGGAAACACTGCATGTTGGTGAAGGGCATATTGAAGGAAGAAGCAGCCGAGTGGTTCTTGTGGGAGAACAACTCCATTTGGCTCACTGACTTCACACACCATCAGGCTTCAAGCAGCTCTCAAGGAAACTCACTTTTCACACTCTATGCTTAATGCCCTTTGAGTACATTATCTAGCAAAGAACCTGGTAGAGCATCACACACAAACCAATGCTCCACATGCGGGTTTCACATGCACCAACTCCACATTCACAGACAACTTCAGCGCCAAAGCCGTTTTCAGATAGCCCTCAATGCAAAGGCCTCTAGACGCAAATATTGGTGTGAGAGCTAATTCAATCAAGGAAACACTGCATGTTGGTGAAGGGCATATTGAAGAAGAAGCAGCCGAGTGGTTCTTGTGGGAGAACAACTCCATTTGGCTCACTAACTTCACACACCATCAGGCTTCCAAGCAGCTCTCGAAGGAAACTCACTTTTCACACTCTATGCTTAACGCCCTTTGAGTGCATTATCTACGAATGACCTGGTAGAGCATAACACACAAACCAATGCTCCACATGCGGGGTTTCACATGCCACCAACTCCACATTCACAGACAACTTCAGCGCCAGGGCCGTTTTCAGATAGCCCCTCAATGCAAAGGCTCTAGACGCAAATATTGGTGTGAGAGCTAATTCAATCAAGGAAACACTGCATGTTGGTGAAGCGCATATTGAAGAAGAAGAAGCAGCCGAGTGATTCTTGTGGGAGAACAACTCCATTTGGCTCACTAACTTCACACACCATCAGGCTTCCAAGCAGCTCTCAAGGAAACTCACTTTTCACACTCTATGCTTAATGCCCTTTGAGTGCATTATCTAGGAATGAACCTGGTAGAGCATCGCACACAAACCAATGCTCCACAAGTGGGTTTCACTTGCCACCAACTCCACATTCACAGACAACTTCAGCGCCAAAGCCATTTTCAGATAGCCTTCAATGCAAAGGCTCTAGACGCAAATATTGGTGTGAGAGCTAATTCAATCAAGGAAACACTGCATGTTGGTGAAGGGCATATTGAAGAAGAAGCAGCCGAGTGGTTCTTGTGGGAGAACAACTCCATTTGGCTCACTAACTTCACACACCATCAGGCTTCCAAGCAGCTCTCAAGGAAACTCACTTTTCACACTCTATGCTTAATGCCCTTTGAGTGCATTATCTAGGAATGAACCTGGTAGAGCATCACACACAAACCAATGCTCCACATGCGGGTTTCACATGCCACCAACTCCACATTCACAGACAACTTCAGCGCCAGAGCTTTTTTCAGATAGCCCTCAATGCACAGGCTCTGGAAGCAAATATTGGTGTGAGAGCTAATTCAATCAAGGAAACACTGCATGTTGGTGAAGGGCATATTGAAGAAAAGCTGCCGAGTGGTTCTTGTGGGAGAACAACTCCATTTGGCTCACTAACTTCACACACCATCAGGCTTCCAAGAAGCTCTCAAGGAAACTCACTTTTCACACTCTATGCTTAATGCCCTTTGAGTACATTATCTAGCAAAGAACCTGGTAGAGCATCACACACAAACCAATGCTCCACATGCGGGTTTCACATGCCACCAACTCCACATTCACAGACAACTTCAGCGCCAAAGCCGTTTTCACATAGCCCTCAATGCAAAGGCTCTAGACGCAAATATTGGTGTGAGAGCTAATTCAATCAAGGAAACACTGCATGTTGGTGAAGGGCATATTGAAGAAGAAGCAGCCGAGTGGTTCTTGTGGGAGAACAACTCCATTTGGCTCACTAACCTCACACACCATCAGGCTTCCAAGCAGCTCTCAAGGAATCTCAATTTTCACACTCTATGCTTAATGCCCTTTGAGTGCATTATCTAGCAATTTACCCTGTAGAGCATAACACACAAACCAATGCTCCACATGCGGGTTTCACATGCCACCAACTCCACATTCACAGACAACTTCATCGCCAGAGCCGTTTTCAGATAGCCCTCAATGCAAAGGCTCTAGACGCAAATATTGGTGTGAGAGCTAATTCAATCAAGGAAGCACTGCATGTTGGTGAAGGGCATATTGACGAAGAAGCAGCCGAGTGGTTCTTGTGGGAGAACAACTCCATTTGGCTCACTAACTTCACACACCATCAGGCTTCCAAGCAGCTCGCAAGGGAACTCACTTTTCACACTCTAGGCTTAATGCCCTTTGAGTGCATTATGTAGCAATGAACCTGGTAGAGCATAACACACAAACCAATGCTCCACATGCGGGTTTCACATGCCACCAACTCCACATTCACAGACAACTTCAGCGCCAGAGCCGTTTTCAGATAGCCCTCAATGCAAAGGCTCTAGACGCAAATATTGGTGTGAGAGCTAATTCAAGCAAGGAAACACTGCATGTTGGTGAAGGGCATATTGAAGAAGAAGCAGCCGAGTGGTTCTTGTGGGAGAACAACTCCATTTGGCTCACTAACTTCACACACCATCAGGCTTCCAAGCAGCTCTCAAGGAAACTCACTTTTCACACTCTATGCTTAATGCCCTTTGAGTGCATTATCTAGCAATTCACCTGGTAGAGCATCGCACACAAACCAATGCTCCACATGCGGGTTTCACATGCCACCAACTCCACATTCACAGACAACTTCAGCGCCAAAGCCGTTTTCAGATAGCCCTCAATGCAAAGGCTCTAGACGCAAATATTGGTGTGAGAGCTAATTCAATCAAGGAAACACTGCATGTTGGTGAAGGGCATATTGAAGAAGAAGCAGCCGAGTGGTCCCTGTGGGAGAACAACTCCATTTGGCTCACTAACTTCACACACCATCAGGCTTCCAAGCAGCTCTCAAGGAAACTCACTTTTCACACTCTATGCGTAATGCCCTTTGAGTGCATTATCTAGGAATGAACCTGGTAGAGCATCACACACAAACCAATGCTCCACAAGTGGGTTTCACATGCCACCAACTCCACATTCACAGACAACTTCAGCGCCAGAGCCTTTTTCAGATAGTCCTCAATGCACAGGCTCTGGAAGTAAATATTGGTGTGAGAGCTAATTCAATCAAGGAAACACTGCATGTTGGTGAAGGGCATATTGAAGAAGAAGCTGCCGAGTGGTTCTTGTGGGAGAACAACTCCATTTGGCTCACTAACTTCACACACCATCAGGCTTCCAAGCAGCTCTCAAGGAAACTCACTTTTCACACTCTATGCTTAATGCCCTTTGAGTACATTATCTAGCAAAGAACCTGGTAGAGCATCACACACAAACCAATGCTCCACAAGTGGGTTTCACTTGCCACCAACTCCACATTCACAGACAACTTCAGCGCCAAAGCCGTTTTCAGATAGCCCTCAATGCAAAGGCTCTAGACGCAAATATTGGTGTGAGAGCTAATTCAATCAAGGAAACACTGCATGTTGGTGAAGGGCATATTGAAGAAGAAGCAGCCGAGTGGTTCTTGTGGGAGAACAACTCCATTTGGCTCACTAACTTCACACACCATCAGGCTTCCAAGCAGCTCTCAAGGAAACTCACTTTTCACACTCTATACTTAATGCCCTTTGAGTGCATTATCTAGGAATGAACCTGGTAGAGCATCACACACAAACCAATGCTCCACAAGTGGGTTTCACATGCCAAAAACTCCACATTCACAGACAACTTCAGCGCCAGAGCCGTTTTCATATAGCCCTCAATGCACAGGCTCTGGAAGCAAATATTTGTGTGAGAGCTAATTCAATCAAGGAAACACTGCATGTTGGTGAAGGGCATATTGAAGAAAAGCTGCCGAGTGGTTCTTGTGGGAGAACAACTCCATTTGGCTCACTCACTTCACACACCATCAGGCTTCCAAGCAGCTCTCAAGGAAACTCACTTTTCACACTCTATGCTTAATGCCCGTTGAGTGCATTATCTAGCAATTTACCCTGTAGAGCATCACACACAAACCAATGCTCCACATGCGAGTTTCACATGCCACCAACTCCACATTCACAGACAACTTCAGCGCCAGAGCCGTTTTCAGATAGCCCTCAATGCAAAGGCTCTAGACGCAAATATTGGTGTGAGAGCTAATTCAATCAAGGAAACACTGCATGTTGGTGAAGGGCATATTGAAGAAGAAGCAGCCGAGTGGTTCTTGTGGGAGAACAACTCCATTTGGCTCACTAACTTCACACACCATCAGGCTTCCAAGCAGCTCTCAAGGAAACTCACTTTTCACACTCTATGCTTAATGCCCTTTGAGTGCATTATCTAGGAATGAACCTGGTAGAGCATCACACACAAACCAATGCTCCACAAGTGGGTTTCACATGCCACCAACTCCACATTAACAGACAACTTCAGCGCCAGAGCTTTTTTCAGATAGCCCTCAATGCACAGGCTCTGGAAGCAAATATTGGTGTGAGAACTAATTCAATCAAGGAAAAACTGCATGTTGGTGAAGGGCATATTGAAGAAAAGCTGCCGAGTGGTTCTTGTGGGAGAACAACTCCATTTGGCTCACTAACTTCACACACCATCAGGCTTCCAAGCAGCTCTCAAGGAAACTCACTTTTCACACTCTATGCTTAATGCCCTTTGAGTGCCTAGGACTGAAAGATGCTTGGTCAGCATCGCACACAAACCAATGCTCCCCTTGCGAGTTTCACATGCCACCAACTCCACATTCACAGACAACTTCAGCGCCAAAGCCGTTTTCAGATAGCCCTCAATGCAAAGGCTCTAGACGCAAATATTGGTGTGAGAGCTAATTCAATCAAGGAAACACTGCATGTTGGTGAAGGGCATATTGAAGAAGAAGCTGCCGAGTGGTTCTTGTGGGAGAACAACTCCATTTGGCTCACTAACTTCACACACCATCAGGCTTCCAAGCAGCTCTCAAGGAAACTCACTTTTCACACTCTAGGCTTAATGCCCTTTGAGTGCATTATCTAGGAATGAACCTGGTAGAGCATCACACACAAACCAATGCTCCACATGCGGGTTTCACATGCCACCAACTCCACATTCACAGACAACTTCAGCGCCAAAGCCGTTTTCAGATAGCCCTCAATGCAAAGGCTCTAGACGCAAATATTGGTGTGAGAGCTAATTCAATCAAGGAAACACTGCATGTTGGTGAAGGGCATATTAAAGAAGAAGCAGCCGAGTTTTTCTTGTGGGAGAACAACTCCATTTGGCTCACTAACTTCACACACCATCAGGCTTCCAAGCAGCTCTCAAGGAAACTCACTTTTCACACTCTATGCTTAATGCCCTTTGAGTGCCTAGGACTGAAAGAAGCTTGGTCAGCATCGCACACAAACCAATGCTCCACTTGCGAGTTTCACATGCCACCAACTCCACATTCACAGACAACTTCAGCAGCAAAGCCGTTTTCAGATAGCCCTCAATGCAAAGGCTCTAGACGCAAATATTGGTGTGAGAGCTAATTCAATCAAGGAAACACTGCATGTTGGTGAAGGGCATATTGAAGAAGAAGCAGCCGAGTGGTTCTTGTGGGAGAACAACTCCATTTGGCTCACTAACTTCACACACCATCAGGCTTCCAAGCAGCTCTCAAGGAAACTCACTTTTCACACTCTATACTTAATGCCCTTTGAGTGCATTATCTAGGAATGAACCTGGTAGAGCATCACACACAAACCAATGCTCCACAAGTGGGTTTCACATGCCAAAAACTCCACATTCACAGACAACTTCAGCGCCAGAGCCGTTTTCATATAGCCCTCAATGCACAGGCTCTGGAAGCAAATATTTGTGTGAGAGCTAATTCAATCAAGGAAACACTGCATGTTGGTGAAGGGCATATTGAAGAAAAGCTGCCGAGTGGTTCTTGTGGGAGAACAACTCCATTTGGCTCACTCACTTCACACACCATCAGGCTTCCAAGCAGCTCTCAAGGAAACTCACTTTTCACACTCTATGCTTAATGCCCGTTGAGTGCATTATCTAGCAATTTACCCTGTAGAGCATCACACACAAACCAATGCTCCACATGCGAGTTTCACATGCCACCAACTCCACATTCACAGACAACTTCAGCGCCAGAGCCGTTTTCAGATAGCCCTCAATGCAAAGGCTCTAGACGCAAATATTGGTGTGAGAGCTAATTCAATCAAGGAAGCACTGCATGTTGGTGAAGGGCATATTGAAGAAGAAGCAGCCGAGTTTTTCTTGTGGGAGAACAACTCCATTTGGCTCACTAACTTCACACACCATCAGGCTTCCAAGCAGCTCTCAAGGGAACTCACTTTTCACACTCTATGCTTAATGCCCTTTGAGTGCATTATCTAGCAATGAACCTGGTAGAGCATAACACACAAACCAATGCTCCACATGCGGGTTTCACATGCCACCAACTCCACATTCACAGACAACTTCAGCGCCAGAGCCGTTTTCAGATAGCCCTCAATGCAAAGGCTCTAGACGCAAATATTGGTGTGAGAGCTAATTCAAGCAAGGAAACACTGCATGTTGGTGAAGGGCATATTGAAGAAGAAGCAGCCGAGTGGTTCTTGTGGGAGAACAACTCCATTTGGCTCACTAACTTCACACACCATCAGGCTTCCAAGCAGCTCTCAAGGAAACTCACTTTCACACTCTAGGCTTAATTCCCTTTGAGTGCATTATCTAGCAATGAACCTGGTAGAGCATCGCACACAAACCAATGCTCCACATGCGGGTTTCACATGCCACCAAATCCACATTCACAGACAACTTCAGCGCCAAAGCCGTTTTCAGATAGCCCTCAATGCAAAGGCTCTAGACGCAAATATTGGTGTGAGAGCTAATTCAATCAAGGAAACACTGCATGTTGGTGAAGGGCATATTGAAGAAGAAGCAGCCGAGTGGTTCTTGTGGGAGAACAACTCCATTTGGCTCACTAACTTCACACACCATCAGGCTTCCAAGCAGCTCTCAAGGAAACTCACTTTTCACACTCTATGCTTAATGCCCTTTGAGTGCATTATCTAGGAATGAACCTGGTAGAGCATCACACACAAACCAATGCTCCACAAGTGGGTTTCACATGCCAAAAACTCCACATTCACAGACAACTTCAGCGCCAGAGCTTTTTTCAGATAGCCCTCAATGCACAGGCTCTGGAAGCAAATATTGGTGTGAGAACTAATTCAATCAAGGAAAAACTGCATGTTGGTGAAGGGCATATTGAAGAAAAGCTGCCGAGTGGTTCTTGTGGGAGAACAACTCCATTTGGCTCACTAACTTCACACACCATCAGGCTTCCAAGCAGCTCTCAAGGAAACTCACTTTTCACACTCTATGCTTAATGCCCTTTGAGTGCCTAGGACTGAAAGATGCTTGGTCAGCATCGCACACAAACCAATGCTCCCCTTGCGAGTTTCACATGCCACCAACTCCACATTCACAGACAACTTCAGCGCCAAAGCCGTTTTCAGATAGCCCTCAATGCAAAGGCTCTAGACGCAAATATTGGTGTGAGAGCTAATTCAATCAAGGAAACACTGCATGTTGGTGAAGGGCATATTGAAGAAGAAGCAGCCGAGTGGTTCTTGTGGGAGAACAACTCCATTTGGCTCACTAACTTCACACACCATCAGGCTTCCAAGCAGCTCTCAAGGAAACTCAATTTTCACACTCTATGCTTAATGCCCTTTGAGTGCATTATCTAGGAATGAACCTGGTAGAGCATCGCACACAAACCAATGCTCCCCTTGCGAGTTTCACATGCCACCAACTCCACATTCACAGACAACTTCAGCGCCAGAGCCTTTTTCAGATAGCCCTCAATGCAAAGGCTCTAGACGCAAATATTGGTGTGAGAGCTAATTCAATCAAGGAAACACTGCATGTTGGTGAAGGGCATATTGAAGAACAAGCAGCCGAGTGGTTCTTGTGGGAGAACAACTCCATTTGGCTCACTAACTTCACACACCATCAGGCTTCCAAGCAGCTCTCAAGGAAACTCACTTTTCACACTCTAGGCTTAATGCCCTTTGAGTGCATTATCTAGGAATGAACCTGGTAGAGCATCACACACAAACCAATGCTCCACATGCGGGTTTCACATGCCACCAACTCCACATTCACAGACAACTTCAGCGCCAAAGCCGTTTTCAGATAGCCCTCAATGCAAAGGCTCTAGACGCAAATATTGGTGTGAGAGCTAATTCAATCAAGGAAACACTGCATGTTGGTGAAGGGCATATTAAAGAAGAAGCAGCCGAGTTTTTCTTGTGGGAGAACAACTCCATTTGGCTCACTAACTTCACACACCATCAGGCTTCCAAGCAGCTCTCAAGGAAACTCACTTTTCACACTCTATGCTTAATGCCCTTTGAGTGCCTAGGACTGAAAGAAGCTTGGTAAGCATCGCACACAAACCAATGCTCCACTTGCGAGTTTCACATGCCACCAACTCCACATTCACAGACAACTTCAGCAGCAAAGCCGTTTTCAGATAGCCCTCAATGCAAAGGCTCTAGACGCAAATATTGGTGTGAGAGCTAATTCAATCAAGGAAACACTGCATGTTGGTGAAGGGCATATTGAAGAAGAAGCAGCCGAGTGGTTCTTGTGGGAGAACAACTCCATTTGGCTCACTAACTTCACACACCATCAGGCTTCCAAGCAGCTCTCAAGGAAACTCAATTTTCACACTCTATGCTTAATGCCCTTTGAGTGCATTATCTAGGAATGAACCTGGTAGAGCATCGCACACAAACCAATGCTCCCCTTGCGAGTTTCACATGCCACCAACTCCACATTCACAGACAACTTCAGCGCCAGAGCCTTTTTCAGATAGCCCTCAATGCAAAGGCTCTAGACGCAAATATTGGTGTGAGAGCTAATTCAATCAAGGAAACACTGCATGTTGGTGAAGGGCATATTGAAGAACAAGCAGCCGAGTGGTTCTTGTGGGAGAACAACTCCATTTGGCTCACTAACTTCACACACCATCAGGCTTCCAAGCAGCTCTCAAGGAAACTCACTTTTCACACTCTAGGCTTAATGCCCTTTGAGTGCATTATCTAGCAATGAACCTGGTAGAGCATTGCACACAAACCAATGCTCCACATGCGGGTTTCACATGCCACCAACTCCACATTCACAGACAACTTCAGCGCCAGAGCCTTTTTCAGATAGCCCTCAATGCAAAGGCTCTAGACGCAAATATTGGTGTGAGAGCTAATTCAATCAAGGAAACACTGCATGTTGGTGAAGGGCATATTGAAGAAGAAGCAGCCGAGTGGTTCTTGTGGGAGAACAACTCCATTTGGCTCACTAACTTCACACACCATTAGGCTTCCAAGCAGCTCTCAAGGAAACTCACTTTTCACACTCTATGCTTAATGCCCGTTGAGTGCCTAGCACTGAAATAAGCTTGGTCAGCATCGCACACAAACCAATGCTCCACATGCGGGTTTCACATGCCCAAAACTCCACATTCACAGACAACTTCAGCGCCAAAGCCGTTTTCAGATAGTCCTCAATGCAAAGGCACTAGACGCAAATATTGGTGTGAGAGCTAATTCAATCAAGGAAACACTGCATGTTGGTGAAGGGCATATTGAAGAAGAAGCAGCCGAGTGATTCTTGAGGGAGAACAACTCCATTTGGCTCACTAACTTCACACACCATCAGGCTTCCAAGCAGCTCTCAAGGAAACTCACTTTTCACACTCTATGCTTAATGCCCTTTGAGTGCCTAGGACTGAAAGAAGCTTGGTAAGCATCGCACACAAACCAATGCTCCACATGCGGGTTTCACATGCCACCAACTCCACATTCACAGACAACTTCAGCGCCAAAGCCGTTTTCAGATAGCCCTCAATGCAAAGGCTCTAGACGCAAATATTGGTGTGAGAGCTAATTCAATCAAGGAAACACTGCATGTTGGTGAAGGGCATATTGAAGAAGAAGCAGCCGAGTGGTTCTTGTGGGAGAACAACTCCATTTGGCTCACTAACTTCACACACCATCAGGCTTCCAAGCAGCTCTCAAGGAAACTCACTTTTCACACTCTATGCTTAATGCCCTTTGAGTGCATTATCTAGGAATGAACCTGGTAGAGCATCGCACACAAACCAAAGCTCCACATGCGGGTTTCACATGCCACCAATTCCACATTCACAGACAACTTCAGCGACAAAGCCGTTTTCAGATAGCCCTCAATGCAAAGGCTCTAGACGCAAATATTGGTGTGAGAGCTAATTCAATCAAGGAAACACTGCATGTTGGTGAAGGGCATATTGAAGAAGAAGCAGCCGAGTGGTTCTTGTGGGAGAACAACTCAATTTGGCTCACTAACTTCACACACCATCAGGCTTCCAAGCAGCTCTCAAGGAAACTCACTTTTCACACTCTATGCTTAATGCCCTTTGAGTGCAATATCTAGCAATGAACCTGGTGGAGCATCACACACAAACCAATGCTCCACATGCGGGTTTCACATGCCACCAACTCCACATTCACAGACAACTTCAGCGCCAGAGCCTTTTTCAGATAGCCCTCAATGCAAAGGCTCTAGACGCAAATATTGGTGTGAGAGCTAATTCAATCAAGGAAACACTGCATGTTGGTGAAGGGCATATTGAAGAAGAAGCAGCCGAGTGGTTCTTGTGGGAGAACAA
The DNA here is from genome assembly GCF_030435755.1 of Ochotona princeps. Taxonomy (NCBI): domain Eukaryota; kingdom Metazoa; phylum Chordata; class Mammalia; order Lagomorpha; family Ochotonidae; genus Ochotona; species Ochotona princeps. The sequence goes on from NW_026696435.1 coordinate 95,987, forward strand.
CTCAATTTGGCTCACTAACTTCACACACCATCAGGCTTCCAAGCAGCTCTCAAGGAAACTCACTTTTCACACTCTATGCTTAATGCCCTTTGAGTGCATTATCTAGCAATGAACCTGGTGGAGCATCACACACAAAGCAATGCTCCACATGCGGGTTTCACATGCCACCAACTCCACATTCACAGACAACTTCAGCGCCAGTGTCTTTTTCAGATAGCCCTCAATGCAAAGGCTCTAGACGCAAATATTGGTGTGAGAGCTAATTCAATCAAGGAAACACTGCATCTTGGTGAAGGGCATATTGAAGAAGAAGCAGCCGAGTGGTTCTTGTGGGAGAACAACTCCATTTGGCTCACTAACTTCACACACCATCAGGCTTCCAAGCAGCTCTCAAGGAAACTCACTTTTCACACTCTATGCTTAATGCCCTTTGAGTGCATTATCTAGGAATGAACCCGGTAGAGCATCACACACAAACCAATGCTCCACATGCGGGTTTCACATGCCACCAACTCCACATTCACAGACAACTTCAGTGCCAGAGCCTTTTTCAGATAGCCCTCAATGCAAAGGCTCTAGACGCAAATATTGGTGTGAGAGCTAATTCAATCAAGGAAACACTGCATGTTGGTGAAGGGCATATTGAAGAAGAAGCAGCCGAGTGGTTCTTGTGGGAGAACAACTCCATTTGGCTCACTAACTTCACACACCATCAGGCTTCCAAGCAGCTCTCAAGGAAACTCACTTTTCACACTCTAGGCTTAATGCCCTTTGAGTGCATTATCTAGGAATGAACCTGGTAGAGCATCACACACAAACCAATGCTCCACATGCGGGTTTCACATGCCACCAACTCCACATTCACAGACAACTTCAGCGCCAAAGCCGTTTTCAGATAGTCCTCAATGCAAAGGCTCTAGACGCAAATATTGGTGTGAGAGCTAATTCAATCAAGGAAACACTGCATGTTGGTGAAGGGCATATTGAAGAAGAAGCAGCCGAGTGGTTCTTGTGGGAGAACAACTCCATTTGGCTCACTAACTTGACATACCATCAGGCTTCCAAGCAGCTCTCAAGGAAACTCACTTTTCACACTCTATGCTTAATGCCCTTTGAGTGCATTATCTAGCAATGAACCTGGTAGAGCATCGCACACAAACCAATGCTCCACATGCGGTTTTCACATGCCACCAACTCCACATTCACAGACAACTTCAGCGCCAGAGCCTTTTTCAGATAGCCCTCAATGCAAAGGCTCTAGACGCAAATATTGGTGTGAGAGCTAATTCAATCAAGGAAACACTGCATGTTGGTGAAGGGCATATTGAAGAACAAGCAGCCGAGTGGTTCTTGTGGGAGAACAACTCCATTTGGCTCACTAACTTCACACACCATCAGGCTTCCAAGCAGCTCTCAAGGAAACTCACTTTTCACACTCTAGGCTTAATGCCCTTTGAGTACATTATCTAGCAAAGAACCTGGTAGAGCATCACACACAAACCAATGCTCCACATGCGGGTTTCACATGCCACCAACTCCACATTCACAAACAACTTCAGCGCCAGAGCCGTTTTCAGATAGCCCTCAATGCAAAGGCTGTAGACGCAAATATTGGTGTGAGAGCTAATTCAATCAAGGAAACACTGCATGTTGGTGAAGGGCATATTGAAGAAAAAGCAGCCGAGTGGTTCTTGTGGGAGAACAACTCCATTTGGCTCACTAACTTCACACACCATTAGGCTTCCAAGCAGCTCTCAAGGAAACTCACTTTTCACACTCTATGCTTAATGCCCGTTGAGTGCCTAGCACTGAAATAAGCTTGGTCAGCATCGCACACAAACCAATGCTCCACATGCGGGTTTCACATGCCACCAACTCCACATTCACAGACAACTTCAGCGCCAAAGCCGTTTTCAGATAGTCCTCAATGCAAAGGCACTAGACGCAAATATTGGTGTGAGAGCTAATTCAATCAAGGAAACACTGCATGTTGGTGAAGGGCATATTGAAGAAGAAGCAGCCGAGTGATTCTTGAGGGAGAACAACTCCATTTGGCTCACTAACTTCACACACCATCAGGCTTCCAAGCAGCTCTCAAGGAAACTCACTTTTCACACTCTATGCTTAATGCCCTTTGAGTGCCTAGGACTGAAAGAAGCTTGGTCAGCATCGCACACAAACCAATGCTCCACATGCGGGTTTCACATGCCACCAACTCCACATTCACAGACAACTTCAGCGCCAAAGCCGTTTTCAGATAGCCCTCAATGCAAAGGCTCTAGACGCAAATATTGGTGTGAGAGCTAATTCAATCAAGGAAACACTGAATGTTGGTGAAGGGCATATTGACGAAGAAGCAGCCGAGTGGTTCTTGTGGGAGAACAACTCCAGTTGGCTCACTAACTTCACACACCATCAGGCTTCCAAGCAGCTCTCAAGGAAACTCACTTTTCACACTCTAGGCTTAATGCCCTTTGAGTGCATTATCTAGGAATGAACCTGGTAGAGCATCACACACAAACCAATGCTCCACATGCGGGTTTCACATGCCACCAACTCCACATTCACAGACAACTTCAGCGCCAAAGCCGTTTTCAGATAGCCCTCAATGCAAAGGCTCTAGACGCAAATATTGGTGTGAGAGCTAATTCAATCAAGGAAACACTGCATGTTGGTGAAGGGCATATTGAAGAAGAAGCAGCCGAGTGGTTCTTGTGGGAGAACAACTCCATTTGGCTCACTAACTTCACACACCATCAGGCTTCCAAGCAGCTCTCAAGGAAACTCACTTTTCACACTCTATGCTTAATGCCCTTTGAGTGCATTATCTAGGAATGAACCTGGTAGAGCATCACACACAAACCAATGCTCCACATGCGGGTTTCACATGCCACCAACTCCACATTCACAGACAAATTCAGCGCCAAAGCCGTTTTCAGATAGTCCTCAATGCAAAGGCTCTAGACGCAAATATTGGTGTGAGAGCTAATTCAATCAAGGAAACACTGCATGTTGGTGAAGGGCATATTGAAGAAGAAGCAGCCGAGTGGTTCTTGTGGGAGAACAACTCCATTTGGCTCACTAACTTCACACACCATCAGGCTTCCAAGCAGCTCTCAAGGAAACTCACTTTAAACACTCTATGCTTAATGCCCTTTGAGTCCCTAGGAATGAAAGAAGCTTGGTAAGCATCGCACACAAACCAATGCTCCACATGCGGGTTTCACATGCCACCGACTCCACATTCACAGACAACTTCAGCGCCAAAGCCGTTTTCAGATAGCCCTCAATGCAAAGGCTCTAGACGCAAATATTGGTGTGAGAGCTAATTCAATCAAGGAAACACTGCATGTTGGTGAAGGGCATATTGAAGAAGAAGCAGCCGAGTGGTTCTTGTGGGAGAACAACTCCATTTGGCTCACTAACTTCACACACCATCAGGCTTCCAAGCAGCTCTCAAGGAAACTCACTTTTCACACTCTATGTTTAATGCCCTTTGAGTGCATTATCTAGGAATGAACCTGGTAGAGCATCGCACACAAACCAAAGCTCCACATGCGGGTTTCACATGCCACCAACTCCACATTCACAGACAACTTCAGCGCCAGAGCCTTTTTCAGATAGCCCTCAATGCAAAGGCTCTAGACGCAAATATTGGTGTGAGAGCTAATTCAATCAAGGAAACACTGCATGTTGGTGAAGGGCATATTGAAGAAGAAGCAGCCGAGTGGTTCTTGTGGGAGAACAACTCCATTTGGCTCACTAACTTCACACACCATCATGCTTCCAAGCAGCTCTCAAGGAAACTCACTTTTCACACTCTATGCTTAATGCCCTTTGAGTGCATTATCTAGCAATGAACCTGGTAGAGCATTGCACACAAACCAATGCTCCACATGCGGGTTTCACAAGCCACCAACTCCACATTCACTGACAACTTCAGCGCCAGAGCCTTTTTCAGTTAGCCCTCAATGCAAAGGCTCTAGACGCAAATATTGGTGTGAGAGCTAATTCAATCAAGGAAACACTGCATGTTGGTGAAGGGCATATTGAAGAAGAAGCAGCTGAGTGATTCTTGTGGGAGAACAACTCCATTTGGCTCACTAACTTCACACACCATCAGGCTTCCAAGCAGCTCTCAAGGAAACTCACTTTTCACACTCTATGCTTAGGCCCGTTGAGTGCCTAAGACTGAAAGAAGCTTGGTCAGCATTGCACACAAACCAATGCTCCACATGCGGGTTTCACATGCCACCAACTCCACATTCACAGACAACTTCAGCGCGAAAGCCGTTTTCAGATAGCCCTCAATGCAAAGGCTCTAGACGCAAATATTGGTGTGAGAGCTAATTCAATCAAGGAAACACTGCATGTTGGTGAAGGGCATATTGAAGAAGAAGGAGCCGAGTGGTTCTTGTGGGAGAACAACTCCATTTGGCTCACTAACTTCACACACCATCAGGCTTCCAAGCAGCTCTCAAGGAAACTCACTTTTCACACTCTATGCTTAATGCCCTTTGAGTGCCTAGGACTGAAAGAAGCTTGGTAAGCATCGCACACAAACCAATGCTCCACATGCGGGTTTCACATGCCACCAACTCCACATTCACAGACAACTTCAGCGCCAAAGCCGTTTTCAGATAGTCCTCAATGCAAAGGCTCTAGACGCAAATATTGGTGTGAGAGCTAATTCAATCAAGGAAACACTGCATGTTGGTGAAGCGCATATTGAAGAAGAAGCAGCCGAGTGGTTCTTGTGGGAGAACAACTCCATTTGGCTCACTAACTTCACACACCATAAGGCTTCCAAGCAGCTCGCAAGGAAACTCACTTTTCACACTCTATGCTTAATGCCCGTTGAGAGCCTAGGGCTGAAAGAAGCTTGGTCAGCATCGCACACAAACTAATGCTCCACATGCGGGTTTCACATGCCACCAACTCCACATTCACAGACAACTTCAGCGCCAGAGCCGTTTTCAGATAGCCTTCAATGCAAAGGCTCTAGACGCAAATATTGGTGTGAGAGGTAATTCAATCAAGGAAACACTGCATGTTGGTGAAGGGCATATTGAAGAAGAAGCAGCCGAGTGGTTCTTGTGGGAGAACAACTCCATTTGGCTCACTAACTTCACACACCATCAGGCTTCCAAGCAGCTCTCAAGGAAACTCACTTTTCACACTCTATGCTTAATGCCCTTTGAGTGCATTATCTAGGAATGAACCTGGTAGAGCATCGCACACAAACCAATGCTCCACATGCGGGTTTCACATGCCACCAACTCCACATTCACAGACAACTTCAGCGCCAGAGCCGTTTTCAGATAGCCCTCAATGCAAAGGCTCTAGACGCAAATATTGGTGTGAGAGCTAATTCAATCAAGGAAACACTGCATGTTGGTGAAGGGCATATTGAAGAAGAAGCAGCCGAGTGGTTCTTGTGGGAGAACAACTCCATTTGGCTCACTAACTTCACACACCATCATGCTTCCAAGCAGCTCTCAAGGAAACTCACTTTTCACACTCTATGCTTAATGCCCTTTGAGTGCATTATCTAGCAATGAACCTGGTAGAGCATTGCACACAAACCAATGCTCCACATGCGGGTTTCACAAGCCACCAACTCCACATTCACTGACAACTTCAGCGCCAGAGCCTTTTTCAGTTAGCCCTCAATGAAAAGGCTCTAGACGCAAATATTGGTGTGAGAGCTAATTCAATCAAGGAAACACTGCATGTTGGTGAAGGGCATATTGAAGAAGAAGCAGCTGAGTGATTCTTGTGGGAGAACAACTCCATTTGGCTCACTAACTTCACACACCATCAGGCTTCCAAGCAGCTCTCAAGGAAACTCACTTTTCACACTCTATGCTTAGGCCCGTTGAGTGCCTAAGACTGAAAGAAGCTTGGTCAGCATTGCACACAAACCAATGCTCCACATGCGGGTTTCACATGCCACCAACTCCACATTCACAGACAACTTCAGCGCCAAAGCCGTTTTCAGATAGCCCTCAATGCAAAGGCTCTAGACGCAAATATTGGTGTGAGAGCTAATTCAATCAAGGAAACACTGCATGTTGGTGAAGGGCATATTGAAGAAAAAGCTGCCGAGTGGTTCTTGTGGGAGAACAACTCCATTTGGCTCACTAACTTCACACACCATCAGGCTTCTAAGCAGCTCGCAAGGAAACTCACTTTTCACACTCTATGCTTAATGCCCTTTGAGTGCATTATCTAGGAATGAACCTGGTAGAGCATCACACACAAACCAAGGCTCCACATGCGGGTTTCACATGCCACCAACTCCACATTCACAGACAACTTCAGCGCCAGAGCCGTTTTCAGATAGCCCTCAATGCAAAGGCTCTAGACGCAAATATTGGTGTGAGAGCTAATTCAATCAAGGAAACACTGCATGTTGGTGAAGGGCATATTGAAGAAGAAGCAGCCGAGTGGTTCTTGTGGGAGAACAACTCCATTTGGCTCACTAACTTCATACACCATTAGGCTTCCAAGCTGCTCTCAGGGGAACTCACTTTTCACACTCTATGCTTAATGCCCTTTGCGTGCCTAGGACTGAAAGAAGCTTGGTCAGCATCGCACACATACCAATGCTCCGCATGCGGGTTTCACATGCCACCAACTCCACATTCACAGACAACTTCAGCGCCACAGCCGTTTTCAGATAGCCTTCAATGCAAAGGCTCTAGACGCAAATATTGGTGTGAGAGCTAATTCAATCAAGGAAACACTGCATGTTGGTGAAGGGCATATTGAAGAAGAAGCAGCCGAGTGGTTCTTGTGGGAGAACAACTCCATTTGGCTCACTAACTTCACACACCATCATGCTTCCAAGAGGCTCTCAAGGAAACTCACTTTTCACACTCTATGCTTAATGCCCGTTGAGTGCCTAGGACTGAAAGAAGCTTGGTAAGCATCGCACACATACCAATGCTCCACATGCGGGTTTCACATGCCACCAACTCCACATTCACAGACAACTTCAGCGCCAGAGCCGTTTTCAGATAGCCCTCAATGCAAAGGCTCTAGACGCAAATATTGGTGTGAGAGCTAATTCAATCAAGGAAACACTGCATGTTGGTGAAGGGCATATTGAAGAAAAAGCTGCCGAGTGGTTCTTGTGGGAGAACAACTCCATTTGGCTCACTAACTTCATACACCATCAGGCTTCCAAGCAGCTCTCAAGGAAACTCACTTTTCACACTCTAGGCTTAATGCCCTTTGAGTGCATTATCTAGCAATGAACCTGGTAGAGCATCACACAGAAACCAATGCTCCACATGCGGGTTTCACATGCCACCAACTCCACATTCACAGACAACTTCAGCACCAGAGCCGTTTTCAGATAGCCCTCAATGCAAAGGCTCTAGTCGCAAATATTGGTGTGAGAGCTAATTCAATCAAGGAAACACTGCATGTTGGTGAAGGGCATATTGAAGAAAAAGCTGCCGAGTGGTTCTTGTGGGAGAACAACTCCATTTGGCTCACTAACTTCATTCACCATCACGCTTCCAAGCAGCTCTCAAGGAAACTCACTTTTCACACTCTATGCTTAATGCCCTTTGAGTGCATTATCTAGGAATGAACCTGGTAGAACATCGCACACAAACCAATGCTCCACATGCGGGTTTCACATGCCACCAACTCCACATTCACAGACAACTTCAGCGCCAGAGCCGTTTTCAGATAGCCCTCAATGCAAAGGCTCTAGACGCAAATATTGGTGTGAGAGCTAATTCAATCAAGGAAACACTGCATGTTGGTGAAGGGCATATTGAAGAAGAAGCAGCCGAGTGGTTCTTGTGGGAGAACAACTCCATTTGGCTCACTAACTTCACACACCATCAGGCTTCCAAGCAGCTCTCAAGGAAACTCACTTTTCACACTCTATGCTTAATGCCCTTTGAGTGCCTAGGACTGAAAGAAGCTTGGTCAGCATCGCACACAAACCAATGCTCCACATGCGGGTTTCACATGCCACCAACTCCACATTCACAGACAACTTCAGCGCCAGAGCCGTTTTCAGATAGCCTTCAATGCAAAGGCTCTAGACGCAAATATTGGTGTGAGAGCTAATTCAATCAAGGAAACACTGCATGTTGGTGAAGGGCATATTGAAGAAGAAGCTGCCGATTGGTTCTTGTGGGAGAACAACTCCATTTGGCTCACTAACTTCACACACCATCAGGCTTCCAAGCAGCTCTCAAGGAAACTCACTTTTCACACTCTATGCTTAATGCCCTTTGAGTGCATTATCTAGCAATGAACCTGGTAGAGCATCACACACAAACCAATGTTCCACATGTGGGTTTCACATGCCACCAACTCCACATTCACAGACAACTTCAGTGCCAAAGCCGTTTTCAGATAGTTTTCAATGCAAAGGCTCTAGACGCAAATATTGGTGTGAGAGCTAATTCAATCAAGGAAACACTGCATGTTGGTGAAGGGCATATTGAAGAAGAAGCAGCCGAGTGATTCTTGTGGGAGAACAACTCCATTTGGCTCACTAACTTCACACCCCATCAGGCTTCCAAGCAGCTCTCAAGGAAACTCACTTTTCACACTCTATGCTTAATGCCCTTTGAGTGCCTAGGACTGAATGAACCTGGTAGAGCATCGCACACAAACCAATGCTCCACATGCGGGTTTCACATGCCACCAACTCCACATTCACAGACAACTTCAGCGCGAAAGCCGTTTTCAGATAGCCCTCAATGCAAAGGCTCTAGACGCAAATATTGGTGTGAGAGCTAATTCAATCAAGGAAACACTGCATGTTGGTGAAGGGCATATTGAAGAAGAAGCAGCTGAGTGATTCTTGTGGGAGAACAACTCCATTTGGCTCACTAACTTCACACACCATCAGGCTTCCAAGCAGCTCTCAAGGAAACTCACTTTTCACACTCTATGCTTAGGCCCGTTGAGTGCCTAAGACTGAAAGAAGCTTGGTCAGCATTGCACACAAACCAATGCTCCACATGCGGGTTTCACATGCCACCAACTCCACATTCACAGACAACTTCAGCGCGAAAGCCGTTTTCAGATAGCCCTCAATGCAAAGGCTCTAGACGCAAATATTGGTGTGAGAGCTAATTCAATCAAGGAAACACTGCATGTTGGTGAAGGGCATATTGAAGAAGAAGGAGCCGAGTGGTTCTTGTGGGAGAACAACTCCATTTGGCTCACTAACTTCACACACCATCAGGCTTCCAAGCAGCTCTCAAGGAAACTCACTTTTCACACTCTATGCTTAATGCCCTTTGAGTGCCTAGGACTGAAAGAAGCTTGGTAAGCATCGCACACAAACCAATGCTCCACATGCGGGTTTCACATGCCACCAACTCCACATTCACAGACAACTTCAGCGCCAAAGCCGTTTTCAGATAGTCCTCAATGCAAAGGCTCTAGACGCAAATATTGGTGTGAGAGCTAATTCAATCAAGGAAACACTGCATGTTGGTGAAGCGCATATTGAAGAAGAAGCAGCCGAGTGGTTCTTGTGGGAGAACAACTCCATTTGGCTCACTAACTTCACACACCATAAGGCTTCCAAGCAGCTCGCAAGGAAACTCACTTTTCACACTCTATGCTTAATGCCCGTTGAGAGCCTAGGGCTGAAAGAAGCTTGGTCAGCATCGCACACAAACTAATGCTCCACATGCGGGTTTCACATGCCACCAACTCCACATTCACAGACAACTTCAGCGCCAGAGCCGTTTTCAGATAGCCTTCAATGCAAAGGCTCTAGACGCAAATATTGGTGTGAGAGGTAATTCAATCAAGGAAACACTGCATGTTGGTGAAGGGCATATTGAAGAAGAAGCAGCCGAGTGGTTCTTGTGGGAGAACAACTCCATTTGGCTCACTAACTTCACACACCATCAGGCTTCCAAGCAGCTCTCAAGGAAACTCACTTTTCACACTCTATGCTTAATGCCCTTTGAGTGCATTATCTAGGAATGAACCTGGTAGAGCATCGCACACAAACCAATGCTCCACATGCGGGTTTCACATGCCACCAACTCCACATTCACAGACAACTTCAGCGCCAGAGCCGTTTTCAGATAGCCCTCAATGCAAAGGCTCTAGACGCAAATATTGGTGTGAGAGCTAATTCAATCAAGGAAACACTGCATGTTGGTGAAGGGCATATTGAAGAAGAAGCAGCCGAGTGGTTCTTGTGGGAGAACAACTCCATTTGGCTCACTAACTTCACACACCATCATGCTTCCAAGCAGCTCTCAAGGAAACTCACTTTTCACACTCTATGCTTAATGCCCTTTGAGTGCATTATCTAGCAATGAACCTGGTAGAGCATTGCACACAAACCAATGCTCCACATGCGGGTTTCACAAGCCACCAACTCCACATTCACTGACAACTTCAGCGCCAGAGCCTTTTTCAGTTAGCCCTCAATGCAAAGGCTCTAGACGCAAATATTGGTGTGAGAGCTAATTCAATCAAGGAAACACTGCATGTTGGTGAAGGGCATATTGAAGAAGAAGCAGCTGAGTGATTCTTGTGGGAGAACAACTCCATTTGGCTCACTAACTTCACACACCATCAGGCTTCCAAGCAGCTCTCAAGGAAACTCACTTTTCACACTCTATGCTTAGGCCCGTTGAGTGCCTAAGACTGAAAGAAGCTTGGTCAGCATTGCACACAAACCAATGCTCCACATGCGGGTTTCACATGCCACCAACTCCACATTCACAGACAACTTCAGCGCCAAAGCCGTTTTCAGATAGCCCTCAATGCAAAGGCTCTAGACGCAAATATTGGTGTGAGAGCTAATTCAATCAAGGAAACACTGCATGTTGGTGAAGGGCATATTGAAGAAAAAGCTGCCGAGTGGTTCTTGTGGGAGAACAACTCCATTTGGCTCACTAACTTCACACACCATCAGGCTTCTAAGCAGCTCGCAAGGAAACTCACTTTTCACACTCTATGCTTAATGCCCTTTGAGTGCATTATCTAGGAATGAACCTGGTAGAGCATCACACACAAACCAAGGCTCCACATGCGGGTTTCACATGCCACCAACTCCACATTCACAGACAACTTCAGCGCCAGAGCCGTTTTCAGATAGCCCTCAATGCAAAGGCTCTAGACGCAAATATTGGTGTGAGAGCTAATTCAATCAAGGAAACACTGCATGTTGGTGAAGGGCATATTGAAGAAGAAGCAGCCGAGTGGTTCTTGTGGGAGAACAACTCCATTTGGCTCACTAACTTCATACACCATTAGGCTTCCAAGCTGCTCTCAGGGGAACTCACTTTTCACACTCTATGCTTAATGCCCTTTGCGTGCCTAGGACTGAAAGAAGCTTGGTCAGCATCGCACACATACCAATGCTCCGCATGCGGGTTTCACATGCCACCAACTCCACATTCACAGACAACTTCAGCGCCACAGCCGTTTTCAGATAGCCTTCAATGCAAAGGCTCTAGACGCAAATATTGGTGTGAGAGCTAATTCAATCAAGGAAACACTGCATGTTGGTGAAGGGCATATTGAAGAAGAAGCAGCCGAGTGGTTCTTGTGGGAGAACAACTCCATTTGGCTCACTAACTTCACACACCATCATGCTTCCAAGAGGCTCTCAAGGAAACTCACTTTTCACACTCTATGCTTAATGCCCGTTGAGTGCCTAGGACTGAAAGAAGCTTGGTAAGCATCGCACACATACCAATGCTCCACATGCGGGTTTCACATGCCACCAACTCCACATTCACAGACAACTTCAGCGCCAGAGCCGTTTTCAGATAGCCCTCAATGCAAAGGCTCTAGACGCAAATATTGGTGTGAGAGCTAATTCAATCAAGGAAACACTGCATGTTGGTGAAGGGCATATTGAAGAAAAAGCTGCCGAGTGGTTCTTGTGGGAGAACAACTCCATTTGGCTCACTAACTTCATACACCATCAGGCTTCCAAGCAGCTCTCAAGGAAACTCACTTTTCACACTCTAGGCTTAATGCCCTTTGAGTGCATTATCTAGCAATGAACCTGGTAGAGCATCACACAGAAACCAATGCTCCACATGCGGGTTTCACATGCCACCAACTCCACATTCACAGACAACTTCAGCACCAGAGCCGTTTTCAGATAGCCCTCAATGCAAAGGCTCTAGTCGCAAATATTGGTGTGAGAGCTAATTCAATCAAGGAAACACTGCATGTTGGTGAAGGGCATATTGAAGAAAAAGCTGCCGAGTGGTTCTTGTGGGAGAACAACTCCATTTGGCTCACTAACTTCATTCACCATCACGCTTCCAAGCAGCTCTCAAGGAAACTCACTTTTCACACTCTATGCTTAATGCCCTTTGAGTGCATTATCTAGGAATGAACCTGGTAGAACATCGCACACAAACCAATGCTCCACATGCGGGTTTCACATGCCACCAACTCCACATTCACAGACAACTTCAGCGCCAGAGCCGTTTTCAGATAGCCCTCAATGCAAAGGCTCTAGACGCAAATATTGGTGTGAGAGCTAATTCAATCAAGGAAACACTGCATGTTGGTGAAGGGCATATTGAAGAAAAAGCAGCCGAGTGGTTCTTGTGGGAGAACAACTCCATTTGGCTCACTAACTTCACACACCATCAGGCTTCCAAGCAGCTCTCAAGGAAACTCACTTTTCACACTCTATGCTTAATGCCCTTTGAGTGCCTAGGACTGAAAGAAGCTTGGTCAGCATCGCACACAAACCAATGCTCCACATGCGGGTTTCACATGCCACCAACTCCACATTCACAGACAACTTCAGCGCCAGAGCCGTTTTCAGATAGCCTTCAATGCAAAGGCTCTAGACGCAAATATTGGTGTGAGAGCTAATTCAATCAAGGAAACACTGCATGTTGGTGAAGGGCATATTGAAGAAGAAGCTGCCGATTGGTTCTTGTGGGAGAACAACTCCATTTGGCTCACTAACTTCACACACCATCAGGCTTCCAAGCAGCTCTCAAGGAAACTCACTTTTCACACTCTATGCTTAATGCCCTTTGAGTGCATTATCTAGCAATGAACCTGGTAGAGCATCACACACAAACCAATGTTCCACATGTGGGTTTCACATGCCACCAACTCCACATTCACAGACAACTTCAGTGCCAAAGCCGTTTTCAGATAGTTTTCAATGCAAAGGCTCTAGACGCAAATATTGGTGTGAGAGCTAATTCAATCAAGGAAACACTGCATGTTGGTGAAGCGCATATTGAAGAAGAAGCAGCCGAGTGGTTCTTGTGGGAGAACAACTCCATTTGGCTCACTAACTTCACACACCATCAGGCTTCCAAGCAGCTCTCAAGGGGACTCACTTTTCACACTCTATGCTTAATGCCCTTTGAGTGCCTAGGACTGAAAGAAGCTTGGTCAGCATCGCACACAAACCAATGCTCCACATGCGGGTTTCACATGCCACCAACTCCACGTTCACAGACAACTTCAGCGCCAGAGCCGTTTTCAGATAGCCCTCAATGCAAAGGCTCTAGACGCAAATATTGGTGTGAGAGCTAATTCAATCAAGGAAACACTGCATGTTGGTGAAGGGCATATTGAAGAAGAAGCAGCCGAGTGGTTCTTGTGGGAGAACAACTCCATTTGGCTCACTAACTTCACACACCATCAGGCTTCCAAGCAGCTCTCAAGGGAACTCACTTTTCACACTCTATGCTTAATGCCCTTTGAGTGCATTATCTAGGAATGAACCTGGTAGAACATCGCACACAAACCAATGCTCCACATGCGGGTTTCACATGCCACCAACTCCACATTCACAGACAACTTCAGCGCCAGAGCCGTTTTCAGATAGCCCTCAATGCAAAGGCTCTAGACGCAAATATTGGTGTGAGAGCTAATTCAATCAAGGAAACACTGCATGTTGGTGAAGGGCATATTGAAGAAGAAGCAGCCGAGTGGTTCTTGTGGGAGAACAACTCCATTTGGCTCACTAACTTCACACACCATCAGGCTTCCAAGCAGCTCTCAAGGAAACTCACTTTTCACACTCTATGCTTAATGCCCTTTGAGTGCCTAGGACTGAAAGAAGCTTGGTAAGCATCGCACACAAACCAATGCTCCACATGCGGGTTTCACATGCCACCAACTCCACATTCACAGACAACTTCAGCGCCAGAGCCGTTTTCAGATAGCCTTCAATGCAAAGGCTCTAGACGCAAATATTGGTGTGAGAGCTAATTCAATCAAGGAAACACTGCATGTTGGTGAAGGGCATATTGAAGAAGAAGCTGCCGATTGGTTCTTGTGGGAGAACAACTCCATTTGGCTCACTAACTTCACACACCATCAGGCTTCCAAGCAGCTCTCAAGGAAACTCACTTTTCACACTCTATGCTTAATGCCCTTTGAGTGCATTATCTAGCAATGAACCTGGTAGAGCATCACACACAAACCAATGTTCCACATGTGGGTTTCACATGCCACCAACTCCACATTCACAGACAACTTCAGTGCCAAAGCCGTTTTCAGATAGTTTTCAATGCAAAGGCTCTAGACGCAAATATTGGTGTGAGAGCTAATTCAATCAAGGAAACACTGCATGTTGGTGAAGCGCATATTGAAGAAGAAGCAGCCGAGTGGTTCTTGTGGGAGAACAACTCCATTTGGCTCACTAACTTCACACACCATCAGGCTTCCAAGCAGCTCTCAAGGGGACTCACTTTTCACACTCTATGCTTAATGCCCTTTGAGTGCCTAGGACTGAAAGAAGCTTGGTAAGCATCGCACACAAACCAATGCTCCACATGCGGGTTTCACATGCCACCAACTCCACATTCACAGACAACTTCAGCGCCAGAGCCGTTTTCAGATAGCCCTCAATGCAAAGGCTCTAGACGCAAATATTGGTGTGAGAGCTAATTCAATCAAGGAAACACTGCATGTTGGTGAAGCGCATATTGAAGAAGAAGCAGATGAGTGGTTCTTGTGGGAGAACAACTCCATTTGGCTCACTAACTTCACACACCATCAGGCTTCCAAGCAGCTCTCAAGGGAACTCACTTTTCACACTCTATGCTTAATGCCCTTTGAGTGCATTATCTAGGAATGAACCTGGTAGAACATCGCACACAAACCAATGCTCCACATGCGGGTTTCACATGCCACCAACTCCACATTCACAGACAACTTCAGCGCCAGAGCCGTTTTCAGATAGCCCTCAATGCAAAGGCTCTAGACGCAAATATTGGTGTGAGAGCTAATTCAATCAAGGAAACACTGCATGTTGGTGAAGGGCATATTGAAGAAGAAGCAGCCGAGTGGTTCTTGTGGGAGAACAACTCCATTTGGCTCACTAACTTCACACACCATCAGGCTTCCAAGCAGCTCTCAAGGAAACTCACTTTTCACACTCTAGGCTTAATGCCCTTTGAGTGCCTAGGACTGAAAGAAGCTTGGTCAGCGTCACACACAAACTAATGCGCCACATGCCGGTTTCACATGCCACCAACTCCACATTCACAGACAACTTCAGCGCCAGAGCCGTTTTCAGATAGCCTTCAATGCAAAGGCTCTAGACGCAAATATTGGTGTGAGAGCTAATTCAATCAAGGAAACACTGCATGTTGGTGAAGGGCATATTGAAGAAGAAGCAGCCGAGTGGTTCTTGTGGGAGAACAACTCCATTTGGCTCACTAACTTCACACACCATCAGGCTTCCAAGCAGCTCTCAAGGAAACTCACTTTTCACACTCTATGCTTAATGTTCGTTGAGTGCCTAGGACTGAAAGAAGCTTGGTAAACATCGCACACAAACCAATGCTCCACATGCGGGTTTCACATGCCACCAACTCCACATTCACAGACAACTTCAGCGCCAGAGCCTTTTTCAGATATCCCTCAGTGCAAAAGCTCTAGACGCAAATATTGGTGTGAGAGCTAATTCAATCAAGGAAACACTGCATGTTGGTGAAGGGCATATTGAAGAAGAAGCAGCCGAGCGGTTCTTGTGGGAGAACAACTCCATTTGGCTCACTAACTTCACACACCATCAGGCTTCCAAGCAGCTCTCAAGGAAACTCACTTTTCACACTCTATGCTTAATGCCCTTTGAGTGCATTATCTAGCAATGAACCTGGTAGAGCATCACACACAAACCAATGCTCCACATGTGGGTTTCACATGCCACCAATTCCACATTCACAGACAACTTCAGTGCCAAAGCCGTTTTCAGATAGTCTTCAATGCAAAGGCTCTAGACGCAAATATTGGTGTGAGAGCTAATTCAATCAAGGAAACAGTGCATGTTAGTGAAGGGCATATTGAAGAAGAAGCAGCCGAGTGGTTCTTGTGGGAGAACAACTCCATTTGGCTCACTAACTTCACACACCATCAGGCTTACAAGCACCTCTCAAGGAAACTCACTTTTCACACTCTATGCTTAATGCCCTTTGAGTGCCTAGGACTGAAAGAAGCTTGGTAAGCATCGCACACAAACCAATGCTCCACATGCGGGTTTCACATGCCACCAACTCCACATTCACAGACAACTTCAGCGCCAAAGCCGTTTTCAGATAGCCCTCAATGCAAAGGCTCTAGATGCAAATATTGGTGTGAGAGCTAATTCAGTCAAGGAAACACTGCATGTTGGTGAAGGGCATATTGAAGAAGAAGCAGCCGAGTGGTTCTTGTGGGAGAACAACTCCATTTGGCTCACTAACTTCACACACCATCACGCTTCCAAGCAGCTCTCAAGGAAACTCACTTTTCACACTCTATGCTTAATGCCCTTTGAGTGCATTATCTAGCAATGAACCTGGTAGAGCATCACACACAAACCAATGCTCCACATGCGGTTTTCACATGCCACCAACTCCACATTCACAGACAACTTCAGCGCCAGAGCCTTTTTCAGATAGCCCTCAATGCAAAGGCTCTAGACGCAAATATTGGTGTGAGAGCTAATTCAATCAAGGAAACACTGCATGTTGGTGAAGGGCATATTGAAGAAGAAGCAGATGAGTGGTTCTTGTGGGAGAACAACTCCATTTGGCTCACTAACTTCACACACCATCAGGCTTCCAAGCAGCTCTCAAGGAAACTCACTTTTCACACTCTATGCTTAATGCCCTTTGAGTGCCTAGGACTGAAAGAAGCTTGGTCAGCGTCGCACACAAACTAATGCGCCACATGCCGGTTTCACATGCCACCAACTCCACATTCACAGACAACTTCAGCGCCAGAGCCGTTTTCAGATAGCCTTCAATGCAAAGGCTCTAGACGCAAATATTGGTGTGAGAGCTAATTCAATCAAGGAAACACTGCATGTTGGTGAAGGGCATATTGAAGAAGAAGCAGCCGAGTGGTTCTTGTGGGAGAACAACTCCATTTGGCTCACTAACTTCACACACCATCAGGCTTCCAAGCAGCTCTCAAGGAAACTCACTTTTCACACTCCAGGCTTAATGCCCGTTGAGTGCCTAGGACTGAAAGAAACTTGGTAAACATCGCACACAAACCAATGCTCCACATGCGGGTTTCACATGCCACCAACTCCACATTCACAGACAACTTCAGCGCCAGAGCCTTTTTCAGATATCCCTCAGTGCAAAAGCTCTAGACGCAAATATTGGTGTGAGAGCTAATTCAATCAAGGAAACACTGCATGTTGGTGAAGGGCATATTGAAGAAGAAGCAGCCGAGTGGTTCTTGTGGGAGAACAACTCCATTTGGCTCACTAACTTCACACACCATCAGGCTTCCAAGCAGCTCTCAAGGAAACTCACTTTTCACACTCTATGCTTAATGCCCTTTGAGTGCCTAGTACTGAAAGAAGCTTGGTAAGCATCGCACACAAACCAATGCTCCACATGCGGGTTTCACATGCCACCAACTCCACATTCACAGACAACTTCAGCGCCAGAGCCGTTTTCAGATAGCCTTCAATGCAAAGGCTCTAGACGCAAATATTGGTGTGAGAGCTAATTCAATCAAGGAAACACTGCATGTTGGTGAAGGGCATATTGAAGAAGAAGCAGCCGAGTGGTTCTTGTGGGAGAACAACTCCATTTGGCTCACTAACTTCACACACCATCAGGCTTCCAAGCAGCTCTCAAGGAAACTCACTTTTCACACTCTATGCTTAATGCCCTTTGAGTGCATTATCTAGCAATGAACCTGGTAGAGCATCACACACAAACCAATGCTCCACATGTGGGTTTCACATGCCACCAACTCCACATTCACAGACAACTTCAGTGCCAAAGCCGTTTTCAGATAGTTTTCAATGCAAAGGCTCTAGACGCAAATATTGGTGTGAGAGCTAATTCAATCAAGGAAACACTGCATGTTGGTGAAGCGCATATTGAAGAAGAAGCAGCCGAGTGGTTCTTGTGGGAGAACAACTCCATTTGGCTCACTAACTTCACACACCATCAGGCTTCCAAGCAGCTCTCAAGGAAACTCACTTTTCACACTCTAGGCTTAATGCCCTTTGAGTGCCTAGGACTGAAAGAAGCTTGGTCAGCGTCGCACACAAACCAATGCTCCACATGCCGGTTTCACATGCCAAAAACTCCACATTCACAGACAACTTCAGCGCCAGAGCCTTTTTCAGATAGCCCTCAATGCAAAGGCTCTAGACGCAAATATTGGTGTGAGAGCTAATTCAATCAAGGAAACACTGCATGTTGGTGAAGGGCATATTGAAGAAGAAGCAGCCGAGTGGTTCTTGTGGGAAGAACAACTCCATTTGGCTCACTAACTTCATTCACCATCACGCTTCCAAGCAGCTCTCAAGGAAACTCACTTTTCACACTCTATGCTTAATGCCCTTTGAGTGCATTATCTAGGAATGAACCTGGTAGAACATCGCACACAAACCAATGCTCCACATGCGGGTTTCACATGCCACCAACTCCACATTCACAGACAACTTCAGCGCCAGAGCCTTTTTCAGATATCCCTCAGTGCAAAAGCTCTAGACGCAAATATTGGTGTGAGAGCTAATTCAATCAAGGAAACACTGCATGTTGGTGAAGGGCATATTGAAGAAGAAGCAGCCGAGTGGTTCTTGTGGGAGAACAACTCCATTTGGCTCACTAACTTCACACACCATCAGGCTTCCAAGCAGCTCTCAAGGAAACTCACTTTTCACACTCTATGCTTAATGCCCTTTGAGTGCCTACGACTGAAAGAAGCTTGGTAAGCATCGCACACAAACCAATGCTCCACATGCGGGTTTCACATGCCACCAACTCCACATTCACAGACAACTTCAGCGCCAGAGCCGTTTTCAGATAGCCTTCAATGCAAAGGCTCTAGACGCAAATATTGGTGTGAGAGCTAATTCAATCAAGGAAACACTGCATGTTGGTGAAGGGCATATTGAAGAAGAAGCTGCCGAGTGGTTCTTGTGGGAGAACAACTCCATTTGGCTCACTAACTTCACACACCATCAGGCTTCCAAGCAGCTCTCAAGGAAACTCACTTTTCACACTCTATGCTTAATGCCCTTTGAGTGCATTATCTAGCAATGAACCTGGTAGAGCATGACACACAAACCAATGCTCCACATGTGGGTTTCACATGCCACCAACTCCACATTCACAGACAACTTCAGTGCCAAAGCCGTTTTCAGATAGTCTTTAATGCAAAGGCTCTAGACGCAAATATTGGTGTGAGAGCTAATTCAATCAAGGAAACACTGCATGTTAGTGAAGCGCATATTGAAGAAGAAGCAGCCGAGTGGTTCTTGTGGGAGAACAACTCCATTTGGCTCACTAACTTCACACACCATCAGGCTTCCAAGCAGCTCTCAAGGAAACTCACTTTTCACACTCTATGCTTAATGCCCTTTGAGTGCCTAGGACTGAAAGAAGCTTGGTAAGCATCGCACACAAACCAATGCTCCACATGCGGGTTTCACATGCCACCAACTCCACATTCACAGACAACTTCAGCGCCAGAGCCTTTTTCAGATAGCCCTCAATGCAAAGGCTCTAGATGCAAATATTGGTGTGAGAGCTAATTCAATCAAGGAAACACTGCATGTTGGTGAAGGGCATATTGAAGAAGAAGCAGCCGAGTGGTTCTTGTGGGAGAACAACTCCATTTGGCTCACTAACTTCATACACCATCACGCTTCCAAGCAGCTCTCAAGGAAACTCACTTTTCACACTCTATGCTTAATGCCCTTTGAGTGCATTATCTAGCAATGAACCTGGTAGAGCATCACACACAAACCAATGCTCCACATGCGGGTTTCACATGCCACCAACTCCACATTCACAGACAACTTCAGCGCCAGAGCCTTTTTCAGATAGCCCTCAATGCAAAGGCTCTAGACGCAAATATTGGTGTGAGAGCTAATTCAATCAAGGAAACACTGCATGTTGGTGAAGGGCATATTGAAGAAGAAGCAGCCGAGTGGTTCTTGTGGGAGAACAACTCCATTTGGCTCACTAACTTCACACACCATCAGGCTTCCAAGCAGCTCTCAAGGAAACTCACTTTTCACACTCTATGCTTAATGCCCTTTGAGTGCCTAGGACTGATAGAAGCTTGGTCAGCGTCGCACACAAACCAATGCGCCACATGCCGGTTTCACATGCCACCAACTCCACATTCACAGACAACTTCAGCGCCAGAGCCTTTTTCAGATAGCCTTCAATGCAAAGGCTCTAGACGCAAATATTGGTGTGAGAGCTAATTCAATCAAGGAAACACTGCATGTTGGTGAAGGGCATATTGAAGAAGAAGCAGCCGAGTGGTTCTTGTGGGAGAACAACTCCATTTGGCTCACTAACTTCACACACCATCAGGCTTCCAAGCAGCTCTCAAGGAAACTCACTTTTCACACTCTATGCTTAATGCCCGTTGAGTGCCTAGGACTGAAAGAAACTTGGTAAACATCGCACACAAACCAATGCTCCACATGCGGGTTTCACATGCCACCAACTCCACATTCACAGACAACTTCAGCGCCAGAGCCTTTTTCAGATAGCCCTCAATGCAAAGGCTCTAGACGCAAATATTGGTGTGAGAGCTAATTCAATCAAGGAAACACTGCATGTTGGTGAAGGGCATATTGAAGAAGAAGCAGCCGAGTGGTTCTTGTGGGAGAACAACTCCATTTGGCTCACTAACTTCACACACCATCAGGCTTCCAAGCAGCTCTCAAGGAAACTCACTTTTCACACTCTATGCTTAATGCCCTTTGAGTGCATTATCTAGCAATGAACCTGGTAGAGCATCACACACAAACCAATGCTCCACATGTGGGTTTCACATGCCACCAACTCCACATTCACAGACAACTTCAGCGCCAAAGCCGTTTTCAGATAGTCCTCAATGCAAAGGCTCTAGACGCAAATATTGGTGTGAGAGCTAATTCAATCAAGGAAACACTGCATGTTGGTGAAGGGCATATTGAAGAAGAAGCAGCCGAGTGGTTCTTGTGGGAGAACAACTCCATTTGGCTCACTAACTTCACACACCATCAGGCTTCCAAGCAGCTCTCAAGGAAACTCACTTTTCACACTCTATGCTTAATGCCCTTTGAGTGCCTAGGACTGAAAGAAGCTTGGTAAGCATCGCACACAAACCAATGCTCCACATGCGAGTTTCACATGCCACCAACTCCACATTCACAGACAACTTCAGCGCCAGAGCCTTTTTCAGATAGCCCTCAATGCAAAGGCTCTAGACGCAAATATTGGTGTGAGAGCTAATTCAATCAAGGAAACACTGCATGTTGGTGAAGGGCATATTGAAGAAGAAGCAGCCGAGTGGTTCTTGTGGGAGAACAACTCCATTTGGCTCACTAACTTCACACACCATCAGGCTTCCAAGCAGCTCTA